>NC_134482.1:4963235-5048143 GCF_964194025.1 Convolutriloba macropyga | reverse complement strand
CCGAACTCTGCTAGAATGCAGCTGAAAAAGTACAAATGCTTTTTCAAAAGTTTTTTTTCAGATTGCTATTTTATGATCGATGTCTAACTTCCGACAAGTTTCAATTGTGCCTCAAGACATGTCAACTGCATTATTATATCAATATAATCAAAGCCAGAATAACAACAATGTTGACGACAACCAGTCGCCACCAGAGGATGAGGGCAATGAAATTGTGAGTTCAAAACTTCCGTTTTAAAGTGAAAAAATTTCAGTCAGGTTGCTGGACCTGGCTCCATATGAGTATGGTTTTCTGAAAATTTTTTGGGCTCCAGAGGTCTCCAAAGGAGCGATCCTCTGTTTAAAAAAGAAATACTCGAATTTTGTATTTGAGATTATTAATAATTGAATTGGCTATGATGCTCTCAAATAAGGTTGTACCAATTATATTAATTAATGCGGTCTTTTTATACAATATTTTGCGTGACCGATTCGTCTCACGTTTTTAAACTTTCATCATTAAAACGTGATAAATAGGTAAAGCCCGGTGGTCATCAAGTGGCCGAGTGCTACTCTCATAGAGCAGAACCAACCATAAGCACCAGCTAGCTACTACCGAAGCACACTCACACACACATACACACACACACACACTCACATACACACACACACTCACTCACACACACAAAAACACACACGCACACTCACGTACACACTCACACACACACACTCACTCACACAAACAAAAACACACACGCACACTCACGTACACACTCACACACACAAACACACACATACACTCACAAACATACTTACACGTACACACACATCCACGCACACATAAATACTGAAACGCAGACACACATACATCCACATACACAAAGACGCACACACATACACACACTTACACAAATATACACACACATATATACAAATATACACAAAGGCACACACATACACTCACACATACACGAACAAATGCACACACATACATACACATACACAGACATATACACATAGGCACACACATACACTCACACATACATGAACAAATAGACACACATACACTCACACATACACGCATACATATACATACAAACACACACATATACACATACGCACACACAAACACACATATATACACACATGCATACGTACATACATACATACACAAACACAGACATACACAAACATACACACACATATACACACATACATATACGCATATATATAATATATATATATATATAATATATATATTTATATATATATATATATTTATATATATATATATATAATACAAAATTATACAGAAAAACACATATACAGACAGACACATACAAACAAAGATTCACTCACCATACACTTGCACATATACACACACACAGACACGCACTCACACATACACACACCCACGCACACACACACACTTACACACACACACAAAACACACATACACACACATACACACACACTTACACACAAACACACATACACTCACACATACACACACACACATAAATACACATAACTATATACAAATATACACAAGGGCACACACATACACTCACACATACACGAAAAAATGCACACACACATACACACAAACATATACACATAGGCACACACATACACTCACACATACATGAACAAATACACACATACGCTCACACATACACACACATACATACACATACAAACACATAGACACATACGCACACACATACACTCACACTTGCACAAACATACACGCACACAGACATACAAATACGCACATATACACAAACATACGCACACATATGCACATACACACACACATACAAACACACATTCACTCACACATACAGGAACAAATATACAAACATACACACACAATTACACACATACACTCACATACGTACTTACACGTACACACACGTTCACGCACACATAAATACTGACACGCACACACACATACATCCACATACACAAAGACGCACACACTAACACAAATATACACACATATGTATATACACATAGACACACACATACACTCACACATACACGAACAAATACACACACATACACTCACACATACACGCATAGATATGCATACAAACACATACACACACATATACACATACGCACACACAAACACACATATATACACACAAGCATACGCACATATATACTTACACTGACATACACAAACATACACACATATACACATACATACGCACATACATATACGCATATATATATAAGCATACACAGAAACACATACACAGACTTACACATACAAACACAGATTCACTCACACATACACGAACAAGTATACACACACAAATACACACATACACTCACACACTTACTTACACGTACACACACATACACGCACACATAAATACTGACACGCAGACACACATACATCCACATACACAAAGACGCACACACACGCACAAGTATACACACACATATATACAAATATACACAAAGGCACACACATGCACTCACACATTCACACACATACACGAACAAATGCACACACAAACATACACATACACACACATATACACATAGGCACACACATACACTCACACATACATGAACAAATACACACATACACTCACAGGTACACACACACATAAATACACATACAAACACATACGCACACACATTCTTCACACTTACACAAACAAACAGGCACACACACATACACAAATACGCACATATACACAAACATAAACATACAAACACACATATGCACATACGCACACACATGCAAACACACATTCACTCACACATACACGAACAAATATACACACAAATACACACATACACTCACATACATACTTACACGTACATACATCCACGCACACATAAATACTGACACGCAGACACACATACATCCACATATACAAAGACGCACACACAAACACTCACTTACACAAATATACACACATATATACAAATGTACACAAAAGCACACACTTACACTCACACATACACGAACAAATGCACACACATACATACACATACACACATATACACATAGGCACAGACATACACTCACACATACATGAACAAATACACACACATACACTCACACATACACGCATACATATACATACAAACACATACACACACCATTACACATACGCTCACACAAACACACATATATACACACATGCATACGTACATACATACATACACACACACAGACACGCACTCACACATACACACACCCACGCACACACACACACTTACACACACACACAAAACACACACACCACACACACACATATACACACACACATACACACACTTACACACAAACACACATACACACACACATATACACACACACTTACACACAAAATCACATACACTCACACATACACACACAAATAAATACACATACCTATATACAAATATACACAAGGGCACACATACACTCACACATACACGAACAAATGCACACACATACATACACATACACATACATACACACATATACACATAGGCACACACATACACTCACACATACATGAACAAATACACACATACACACATACATACACATACAAACACATAGACACATACGCCCACACATACACTCACACTTGCACAAACATACACGCACACAGACATACAAATACGCACATATACACAAACATACGCACACATATGCACATACGCACACACATACAAACACACATTCACTCACACATACAGGAACAAATATACACACATACACTCACATACGTACTTACACGTACACACACATTCACGCACACATAAATACTGACACGCACACACACACATACATCCACATACACAAAAACGCACACACTTACACAAATATACACAAATATGTATATACACATAGACATTTACATACACTCACACATACATGAACAAATACACACACATACACTCAAACATACACGCATACATATGCATACAAACACATACACACATATACACATACGCACACACAAACACACATATATACACACAAGCATACGCACATATATACTTACACTGACATACACAAACATACACACATATACACATACATACACACATACATATACGCATATATATATATATATATATATATATATATATATGTAATACAAAAGCATACACAGAAACACATATACAGACTTACACATACAAACACAGATTCACTCACACATACTCGAACAAGTATACACACACAAATACACACATACACTCACACATACACTCACACACTTACTTACACGTACACACACATACACGCACACATAAATACTGACACGCAGACACACATACATCCACATACAGAAAGACGCACACACATACACACACTTACACAAATATACACACACATATATACAAATGAACACAAAGGCACACACTTACACTCACACATACACGAACAAATGCACACACATACATACACATACACAAACATACATACACATACAAACACATACACACCTACGCACACACATACACTCACACTTACACAAACATACACGCACACAGACATACAAATACGCACATATACACAAACATACGCACACATATGCACATACGCACACACATACAAACACACATTCACTCTCACATACACGAACAAATATACACACATACACACAAAATTACACACATTCACTCACATATATACTTACACGTACACACACATTCACGCACACATAAATACTGACACGCACACACACATACATACACAAAGACGCAAACACTTACACAAATATACACACATATGTATGTACACATATACACATAGACACAAACATACACTCACACATACACGAACAAAAACACACACATAAATGCATACATATACATACAAACACATACACACACATATACACATACGCACACACAAACACACATATATACACACACTTACACACACACATACACACAGACACGCACTCACACATACACAGACCCACGCACACACACACACTTACACACACACACAAAACACACACACCACACACACACCACACACACATATACACACACACATTCACACACACTTACACACAAACACACATACACTCACACATACACACACACATAAATACACATACGAACACACATACACTCACACTTACACAAAAAAACACGCACACACATATACACAAATACGCACATATACACAAACATACACACACAAATGCACATACGCACACACATGCAAACACACATCCACTCACACATACACGAACAAATATACACACAAATACACACATACACTCACATACATACTTACACGTACACACATCCACGCACACATAAATAGTGACACGCACACACACGTACATACACAAAGACGCACACACTTACACAAATATACACACATATGTATATACACATATACACATAGACACACACATACATTCACACATACACGAACAAATACACACACATGCACGCATACATATACATACAAACACATACACACATATACACACAAACACACATACACTCACACATACACACATAAATACACATACACACATACGCACACACATACACTCACACATACACACACCCACGCACACACACACTTACACACACACACACACACACACAAAACACATACACCACACACACACACACCACACACATATACACACACACATACACACACACTTACACACAAACACACATACACTCACACATACACACACATAAATACACATACACACATACGCACACACATACACTCACACTTACACAAACAAACACGCACACACACATACACAAATACGCACATATACACAAACATATACACACATATGCACATACGCACACACATGCAAACACAGATCCACTCACACATACACGAACAAATATACACACAAATACAGACATACACTCACATACATACTTACACGTACACACATCCACGCACACATAAATACTGACAAGCACACACACGTACATACACAAAGACGCACACACTTACACAAATATACACACATATGTATATACACATATACACATAGACACACAAACACTCACACATACATGAACAAATACACATATACACTCACACATACACAAACATACTTACACATACAAACACATACACACCTACGCACACACATACACTCACACTTACACAAACATACACGCACACAGACATAAAAATACGCACATATACACAAACATACGCACACATATGCACATACGCACACACATACAAACACACATTCACTCACACATACACACACATACACGAACAAATATACACACATACACACAAAATTACACACATTCATTCACATATATACTTACACGTACACACACATTCACGCACACATAAATACTGACACGCACTCACACGTACATACACAAAGACGCACACACTTACACAAATATACACACATATGTGTATACACATATACACATAGACACACACATACATTCACACATACACGAACAAATACACACACATACACGCATACATATACATACAAACACATACACACACATATACACACAAACACACATACACTCACACATACACACACATAAATACACATACACACATACGCACACACATACACTCACACATACACACACCCACTCACACACACACTTACACACACACACACAAAACACACACCACACACACACACACCACACACATATACACACACATACACACACACTTACACACAAACACACATACACTCACATAAATACACATACACACATACGCACACACATACACTCACACTTACACAAACAAACACGCACACACACATACACAAATACGCACATATACACAAACATATACACACATATGCACATACGCACACACATGCAAACACATATCCACTCACACATACACGAACAAATATACACACAAATACACACATACACTCACATACATACTTACACGTACACACATCCACGCACACATAAATACTGACACGCACACACACGTACATACACAAAGACGCACACACTTACACAAATATACACACATATGTATATACACATGTACACATAGACACACACACATTCACACATACACGAACAAATACACACACATACACGCATACATATACATACAAACACATACACACACATATACACATACGCACACACAAACACACAATACATACACACATGCATACGTACATACATACATACACAAACAGACATACACAAACATACACACACATACACACACAGACACGCACTCACACATACACACACCCACGCTCACACACACACTTACACACACACACACAAAACACACACACCACACACACACACCACACACACATACACACACTTACACACAAACACACATAAACACACACATACACACACACTTACACACAAACACACATACACTCACACATACACACACACATAAATACACATACAAACACATACGCACATACATACACTCACACTTACACAAACAAACGCGCACACACACATACACAAATACGCACATATACACAAACATACACAGACATATGCACATACGCACACACATGCAAACACACATTCACTCACACATACACGAACAAATATACACACAAATACACACATACACTCACACATACACACACACACATAAATACACATACAAACACATACGCACACACATACACTCACACTTACACATACAAACACACACCCACACACACGCGCGCGCACACACCCCCACACACCCACGCACACACACACACACTTACACACACACACACACACACACACACACACACACACACACGTATACACACACATACACACACATATATAAACACGCACACATATACAAACACAGGTAAGTGGGTAGGTAGGTAAGAAGGTAGTTAAGTAGGTGAGAAGGTAGGTAGGTCGGTGAGTAGGTAGGTAGGCAGGAAATTAGGTCGGTTGGTAAGTAGGTAATTAGTATGGTATTCTTGTTGGGTAGGTAGTTAGGTAAGAAAATTTTTTTTCTTTAGGTCTCTCAATCTCAAAAGAAATTACTACCGGAGAGAACAACTCGTGGTCTGGGTCCAAATAGTTGCAAAAGTATTGAAGAGGCCAAAAAGGTAGCAAGAAATCAACTGAAAAATAAATACTTCTTGGTCTACTATGAAGATTTGACATGCGACACGATATGGAGCCTGCATGGCAGCATCTGCATGGATGAAGGACAGCGACTCGAAACAAAAGTATGTAGCGCATTTGTTGTTTTTTGGTCTAACAGCATTGTTTTTTCGGCTAACGTTCCATTTTTTATAGGATGGATCAACATTCGATGTAAGATTCAAATTAAAAAACCCAAGAACGAACAATTTTCTATGGAAAGCAACTGTGATTACTGTTGGTCACAAGGAATTTTGTCTCAATTGGCAAAAAAATGCTTGAGTCCAGATAGTTGAAACGAACGGAGACAAAAGCTACTTGCCATTGGTACCAGTAGTGGACCCTGATTTGACTCTTTACGACAACGTAAATCAAGTTCTGCTGAGTGGTGAAGGTAGTTCGCAAGGAGTGAAAAGACGGATGAACGAAATACAGCCAATGAGCACTGTGTCAGGACCACTAAACAAAAATGTTGAAGATGATCTTGTTGATGGAGAGGACTGCCCCGTTTTGGATCCACACGATGTCTCAAAGTGTCTGAGTGATATACAGTGCGAAAATGTCGATAGGAATTCTGCGAATAAATTGGTCATACATCAGCCAGAGGGCTCACAGCCTACTACCAGTCAGCACGATTGCAGCGGATTTGGTCGAGATTCACTGGAAAATAGTCTTAATGGTGGTTTCGCCAGTGGCCCAAGCGATAAGGTTATCATTTGTCTTTCAAAATTCATAACCTTTTCAATCGTTCTTGCAAACAAGACACAAAAATATGTATTAAAATAACGTTTTACAGGGTGAAAAACGGCTTAGAGTCTTGGAGCAGCCCCAGCACAGTTCCACTCCAGGAAACAAAAAGATTAAGCGTCCACGTCTTGTCAATCCAGAAGATCTAACTGAGCTCGAGGTGAGGAGAGCTGATTTGGAGGCCGCACAGGCAATCAAAGGAGCTGCTGATAAAATCTGGGAATCTGCTAATCTGATAGCAAACTGTGTGAACGAGTTCAGGCCTGAACTAAAAGCTCTGGCTAACAGAAACTACAGAGAGATCCAAATGTCGCCTAATGCAATTAGGCAGCTCATTAGTATCTTTTCTAAAAAGAATGTTTTAACCTATTTGTCTCTCAAGTTTCCGTCTTCAGACTGTGGAGGTTTCGAAACTTGGGGTCCTAATTCCAACAGCAAAGCCTGTGTCCCAAGGAGAAAATCCAACTCTTCCAAGCCCTAAAGGACCCGGCAAAGGGAATGATCTTGCCCTTGTGGGAGGCGCAACTCCTCAGCTAATTGGTCGCAATGCCGCTAAAGAGCTGTGGGAGCAAGAAGAGCTCAAATGTCATATGCTGTCGCCGAAAGGAAAAAACAAGCAAGGGAAAGAGCCTCGCACTGACTTCTCACCCGTACGGAAGCAGCTCTTCAAAGGTTTCCACTTTCTACTATAGAAGTTACTAAGAAAGTTTTCTCATTAACTGTTGACTCGAAAAGCTAGAATTTTACCACTAATTAAGAAGAGTTTGGTTTGAGTTGAAACTGACTTCCCTTTAGATCTCTTCCATTTGAAGTATGAGAACAAGTGGCTGGCGATGTATGAGCTGGCTAAAGTTAGTCTGAACAACCTGGGCAACGAAATCCGGTCAACAGAGCGAAGAAGTCAAGAAAAAATTGCACATGATGAAAACACTGAGCCAGAGAGTGGTACACTGCAATCAAGAGACTCTTTGAGCAACCAAGTTTAGTTTTATTTTGTTTTGACTTGAGCCGTTCCTCTTTCACTTTTCAAATTGCTGAAGAGTAGGAGTTGTTGAATTTGTTGTATTCAATTTTGAACCGTTGTTAAAGCAAATTAATTCAAGTTGCTGAACTTGCTGATGGTGTAGAAAGGCAAATTGCCCAGAATATTCAGTCAGGTTGGTGGACCTGGCTGGTTTTTGGAATTTCTGAAAGCACTGTTTTAAATCAAGTTGCTGGACTTGGTTTATTGATATATCCCTTGCTGATGGCGTAGAAAGGCAAATTGTTCAGAATATTCAGTCAGGTTGGTGGACCTGGCTGGTTTTTGGAATTTTTGAAAGCACTGTTTTAAATCAAGTTGCTGGACTTGGTTTATTGATATTTCACTTGCTGATGGTGTAGAAATGCAAATGGCCCAGAATATTCAGTCAGGTTGGTGGACCTGGCTGTTTTTCGGAATTTTTGAAAGCACTGTTTTAAATCAAGTTGCTGGAGTTGGTTTTTTGATATATCCCTTGCTGATGGTGTAGAAAGGCAAATTGTGCCCAGAATAATCAGTCAGGTTGGTGGACCTGGCTGGTTTTCGTAATTTTTGAAAGCACTGTTTTAAATCAAGTTGCTGGACTTGGTTTATTGATATATCCCTTGCTGATGGTATAGAAAGGCAAATTGCCCAGAATATTCAGTCAGGTTGGTGGAACTGGCTGGTTTTTGAAATTTTTGAAAGCACTGTTTTAAATCAAGTTGCTGGACCTGGTTTATTGATATTTCACTTGCTGATGGTGTAGAAAGGCAAATTGCCCAGAATATTCAGTCAGGTTGGTGACCTGGCTGGTTTTTGGAATTTTTGAAAGCACTGTTTTAAATCAAGTTGCTGGAATTGGTTTATTGATATATCCCTTGCTGATGGCGTAGAAAGGCAAATTGCCCAGAATATTCAGTCAGGTTGGTGGACCTGGCTGGTTTTTGGAATTTTTGAAAGCACTGTTTTAAATCAAGTTGCTGGACTTGGTTTATTGATAATTCACTTGCTGATGGTGTAGAAAGGCAAATTGCCCAGAATATTCAGTCAGGTTGGTGGACCTGGCTGTTTTTTGGAATTTTTGAAAGCACTGTTTTAAATCAAGTTGCTGGACCTGGTTTTTTGATATATCCCTTGCTGATGGTGTAGAAAGGCAAATTGCCCAGAATATTCAGTCAGGTTGGTGGACCTGGCTGGTTTTTGGAATTTTTGAAAGCACTGTTTTAAATCAAGTTGCTGGACTTGGTTTATTGATATATCCCTTGCTGATGGTGTAGAAAGGCAAATTGCCCAGATTATTCAGTCAGGTTGGTGGACCTGGCTGGTTTTTGGAATTTTTGAAAGCACTGTTTTAAATCAAGTTGCTGGACTTGGTTTATTGATATATCCCTTGCTGATGGTGTAGAAAGGCAAATTGCCCAGAATATTCAGTCAGGTTGGTGGACCTGGCTGGTTTTCGGAATTTTTGAAAGCACTGTTTTAAATCAAGTTGCTGGACCTGGTTTTTTGATATATCCCTTGCTGATGGTGTAGAAAGGCAAATTGCCCAGAATATTCAGTCAGTTTGGTGGACCTGGCTGGTTTTTGGAATTTTTGAAAGCACTGTTTTAAATCAAGTTGCTGGACTTGGTTTATTGATATATCCCTTGCTGATGGTGTAGAAAGGCAAATGGCCCAGAATATTCAGTCAGGTTGGTGGACCTGGCTGTTTTTTGGAATTTGTGAAAGCACTGTTTTAAATCAAGTTGCTGGACCTGGTTTTTTGATATATCCCTTGCTGATGGTGTAGAAAGGCAAATTGCCCAGAATATTCAGTCAGGTTGGTGGACCTGGCTGGTTTTTGGAATTTTTGAAAGCACTGTTTTAAATCAAGTTGCTGGACTTGGTTTATTGATATATCCCTTGCTGATGGTGTAGAAGGGCAAATTGCCCAGATTATTCAGTCAGGTTGGTGGACCTGGCTGGTTTTTGGAATTTTTGAAAGCACTGTTTTAAATCAAGTTGCTGGACTTGGTTTATTGATATATCCCTTGCTGATGGTATAGAAAGGCAAATTGCCCAGAATATTGAGTCAGGTTGGTGGAACTGGCTGGTTTTTGGAATTTTTGAAAGCACTGTTTTAAATCAAGTTGCTGGACCTGGTTTATTGATATTTCACTTGCTGATGGTGTAGAAAGGCAAATTGCCCAGAATATTCAGTCAGGTTGGTGACCTGGCTGGTTTTTGGAATTTTTGAAAGCACTGTTTTAAATCAAGTTGCTGGAATTGGTTTATTGATATATCCCTTGCTGATGGCGTAGAAAAGCAAATTGCCCAGAATATTCAGTCAGGTTGGTGGACCTGGCTGGTTTTTGAAATTTTTGAAAGCACTGTTTTAAATCAAGTTGCTGGACTTGGTTTATTGATATTTCACTTGCTGATGGTGTAGAAAGGCAAATGGCCCAGAATATTCAGTCAGGTTGGTGGACCTGGCTGTTTTTTGGAATTTTTGAAAGCACTGTTTTAAATCAAGTTGCTGGACCTGGTTTTTTGGTATATCCCTTGCTGATGGTGTAGAAAGGCAAATTGCCCAGAATATTCAGTCAGGTTGGTGGACCTGGCTGGTTTTTGGAATTTTTGAAAGCACTGTTTTAAATCAAGTTGCTGGACTTGGTTTATTGATATATCCCTTGCTGATGGTGTAGAAAGGCAAATTGCCCAGATTATTCTGTCAGGTTGGTGGACCTGGCTGGTTTTTGGAATTTTTGAAAGCACTGTTATAAATCAAGTTGCTGGACTTGGTTTATTGATATATCCCTTGCTGATGGTGTAGAAAGGCAAATTGCCCAGAATATTCAGTCAGGTTGGTGGACCTGGCTGGTTTTCGGAATTTTTGAAAGCACTGTTTTAAATCAAGTTGCTGGACCTGGTTTTTTGATATATCCCTTGCTGATGGTGTAGAAAGGCAAATTGCCCAGAATATTCAGTCAGGTTGGTGGACCTGGCTGGTTTTTAGAATTTTTGAAAGCACTGTTTTAAATCAAGTTGCTGGACTTGGTTTATTGATATATCCCTTGCTGATGGTGTAGAAAGGCAAATGGCCCAGAATATTCAGTCAGGTTGGTGGACCTGGCTGTTTTTTGGAATTTGTGAAAGCACTGTTTTAAATCAAGTTGCTGGACCTGGTTTTTTGATATATCCCTTGCTGGTGGTGTAGAAAGGCAAATTGCCCAGAATATTCAGTCAGGTTGGTGGACCTGGCTGGTTTTTGGAATTTTTGAAAGCACTGTTTTAAATCAAGTTGCTGGACTTGGTTTATTGATATATCCCTTGCTGATGGTGTAGAAAGGCAAATTGCCCAGATTATTCAGTCAGGTTGGTGGACTTGGCTGGTTTTTGGAATTTTTGAAAGCACTGTTTTAAATCAAGTTGCTGGACTTGGTTTATTGATAAATCCCTTGCTGATGGTGTAGAAAGGCAAATTGCCCAGAATATTCAGTCAGGTTGGTGGACATGGCTGGTTTTCGGAATTTTTGAAAGCACTGTTTTAAATCAAGTTGCTGGACTTGGTTTATTGATATATCCCTTGCTGAGGCGTAGAAAGACAAATTGCCCAGAATATTCAGTCAGGTTGGTGGACCTGGCTGGTTTTTGGAATTTTTGAAAGCACTGTTTTAAATCAAGTTGCTGGACTTGGTTTATTGATATTTCACTTGCTGATGGTGTAGAAAGGCAAATGGCCCAGAATATTCAGTCAGGTTGGTGGACCTGGCTGTTTTTCGGAATTTTTGAAAGCACTGTTTTAAATCAAGTTGCTGGACTTGGTTTATTGATATATCCCTTGCTGATGGTGTAGAAAGGCAAATTGTGCCCAGAATAATCAGTCAGGTTGGTGGACCTGGCTAGTTTTCGGAGTTTTTGAAAGCACTGTTTTAAATCAAGTTGCTGGACTTGGTTTATTGATATATCCCTTGCTGATGGTGTAGAAAGGCAAATTGCCCAGAATATTCAGTCAGGTTGGTGGACCTGGCTGGTTTTTGGAATTTTTGAAAGCACTGTTTTAAATCAAGTTGCTGGACTTGGTTTATTGATATATCCCTTGCTGATGGTGTAGAAAGTCAAATTGCCCAGATTATTCAGTCAGGTTGGTGGACCTGGCTGGTTTTCGGAATTTTTGAAAGCACTGTTTTAAATCAAGTTGCTGGACTTGGTTTATTGATATATCCCTTGCTGATGGTGTAGAAAGGAAAATTGTGCCCAGAATAATCAGTCAGTTTGGTGGACCTGGCTGGTTTTCGGAATTTTTGAAAGCACTTTTAAATCAAGTTGCTGGACTTGGTTTATTGATATATCCCTTGCTGATGGTGTAGAAAGGCAAATTGCCCAGAATATTCAGTCAGGTTGGTGGACCTGGCTGGTTTTTGGAATTTTTGAAAGCACTGTTTTAAATCAAGTTGCTGGACTTGGTTTATTGATATATCCCTTGCTGATGGTGTAGAAAGGCAAATTGCCCAGAATATTCAGTCAGGTTGGTGGACCTGGCTGGTTTTTGGAATTTTTGAAAGCACTGTTTTAAATCAAGTTGCTGGACTTGGTTTATTGATATATCCCTTGCTGATGGTATAGAAAGGCAAATTGCCCAGAATATTCAGTCAGGTTGGTGGAACTGGGTGGTTTTTGGAAGTTTTGAAAGCACTGTTTTAAATCAAGTTGCTGGACTTGGTTTATTGATATATCCCTTGCTGATGGTGTAGAAAGGCAAATTGTGCCCAGAATAATCAGTCAGGTTGGAGGACCTGGCTGGTTTTCGGAATTTTTGAAAGCACTGTTTTAAATCAAGTTGCTGGACTTGGTTTATTGATATACCCCTTGCTGATGGTGTAGAAAGGCAAATTGTGCCCAGAATAATCAGTCTGGTTGGTGGACCTGGCTGGTTTTCGGAATTTTTGAAAGAACTGTTTTGAATCAAGTTGCTGGACTTGGTTTATTGATGTTTCACTTGCTGATGGTGTAGAAAGGCAAATAGCCCAGAATATTCAGTCAGGTTGGTGGACCTGGCTGGTTTTTGGAATTTTTGAAAGCACTGTTTTAAATCAAATTGCTGGACTTGGTTTATTGATATATCCCTTGCTGATGGTGTAGAAAAGCAAATTGACCAGAATATTCAGTCAGGTTGGTGGACCGGGCTGGATTTTGGAAATTTTGAAAGCACTGTTTTAAATCAAGTTGCTGGACTTGGTTTATTGATATTTCACTTGCTGATGGTGTAGAAAGGCAAATTGCCCAGAATATTCAGTCAGGTTGGTGGACCTGTCTGGTGTAGAAAGGCAAAAGATTTTCCGTGAGTTAAAAAGAAATGAAGTCACTCAATATTTTTTTCCAGATGTTATGCTGTCTCGGAAAGTTGATTGGTCAGTTCTGGCACAATGCGATTCTTTTGCAGTAGAGAAGTTTGTAGAAACGTCAAATCGGAAGGCAATGAGATGCGTTGAAACCATGAGGGAAGCTAGTTTTAATAGAAAATTGGAAAATGACTCTATTTGGTGTGAAGCATACAGAACCATCTGCAACTCATACAAAAATTTGGAGCCCGATTTTGTGATACGACACAATAATTTTGGCGGCTATCGACTTCTGTACGTTGGAAAAACTGTTGTTCAACCACCGTTTGTCTTCAGAAGAAACCCTGTAGGTTTTATTAGACCTATACCAGACGGGGTCGTAACAAATTTGTCTGTCATGTCATCCGAGCGAACAGGAGAGCAGTTGCTAATGCTTGGCCCCCTTAGATTTGTGAATTCCAATTGCAGTCCAAACTGTGAATACGACTACAGTAGCGATTCGGGTGTTGTGCAATTAAGAGTCAAAAGAAAATTAAAACCAGGGGATGAGTTGTTTGTGAAATACGGCGCCGAATTCTTTGAATTCAACTGTTGTCTCTGTAGAACTTGTGAGGTTAAGACCAAGGAAGAAGTGAGACAGAAAATGGCGTTTGACTTAATTTTAGAAACTTTAATTTTTGACTTATGCACTGAAACGTTGGGTGAGTTGGCTGATGCCGAGACTTGTGTAAGAGCAACCAAAAAAAGAAGAATAAAGTGCCGCGAGCTAGTTGAACAATTTAATGATCTTACAAGGAGTCCCTTGAGTTGCGATGGTTCACCTGAAAAAGGTCTGAGTACAAGTTACACTGACCTCTTCGACAACCAAGCAACTCCGAGATGTGAAAACCCGATTAGCTCAACTTCTCCCGATGTTCGCTCTTCTTTGGAATCAACTCCGAGAGAATTATTTAGCGATGAAGAAAATCTGAGTGACGATGATGAAACTGTTTCTCAATCAGTTGAAAATGTTAGTAAGTCTTCTTGTGAGGACTCCAACACGAAAAACTTTCAAATATTTAGAGCCTCATCTCCCGTACATCAGCAAGTTATAATCAACTGTTCAGTCTCCTCGATTACAGAGGAGCAATCCGTTCAAACGATTTTGCCTCTAGAGAATGAATCAGAAGCTCAGTCTGAAAAACTCTTTACTGGTAGCAAGACAAGCATTGATGATGCAACGAATTTGGTGAACCTGTTTTGCTCAAACTTCAATTTGTCGGATGAATGCAGTAGCTCTTTGTTCTCGCTCGTGAAAGTTCTTCTTCCTGAAGATAACAAGTTTCCCTCAGGCTACTCGCAAATTAACAATATTAAACGTAATTTCGAAAGCGCAACCCGTTTCATAAAAAAGGAACCTGGAAATACTTTCTGTATCATTAATTTCCGCTTTCAATTAGCCCATATTCTAAAGCGTTATCTTTATGAAATAATGAATTATTCCAATGTTCGAAGAAAAAATCCTGACAAAGATTTCAATTCGTCAATTTGCCCTCTGTTTGAAGTCAAGGAGAACAATGTTGTTGTTGTTAATTGGCTCATATTCACCGATGGTGTAAACATCAAGAAATCCACTTATAAAAAAGAGCTCTGGCCGATTTGGATTCAAGTTGCTGACCTGCCTCCAAAATTACGTTCGGCTCGGAAGTGCATAGTTCTAGCTGCGCTTAGTGTTTCGGATTCATATTCATCCTGGCAGGAAGTAATTCCTCATGTGAACGATGAAATTTCCTCAGGCCTGATTGTGGAAGTTAGGGATGAAGTATACTACAAGTTTGTGTTCAAGACCCGACTGCTCATAGCAGATCTCGGAGCAAAAAACCATCTACTAAATATGAACAAGTTCAACGGCTATTATGGATGCCAGTACTGTACGGCAAAAGGAAAAACAATTGGGCGAACTCATGCGTATTATCCATTTGACCAGCAGGGAGCAATAAGAGAATCCTCATTAAATGATATTTATATTAGCACGGCAGAAACGTTGCGTCTGAAGCAAGTTACAAATGTTGTGGGCGTTAAAGGCAGAATTGCTTTCGCGAGTTTGGTTGATGATTTGCCTCTCACAGCCCCAGTGGACTATATGCATTGCATTCTGCAAGGTGTTTTTCCAGATGTTTTAAGAATTTGCTATCAATCTTTAACGACTCAAGAAAAAGACTCTGTTAACACTCTGATCTCAGAATTATCATGTCCACGGGAAATGATTTCTTTCTCGCGAAGAGTCAGGTCTTTGGATGAAGTGTCACAGTTCAAAGCCAACGAAATGTTTAATTGGCTATTCTATTTGAGCCCAATAGTGTTCTTTAGAAGAATATCGGACTCTCTCTACAGTCATCTATCAAACTTGGTTTTTGGAATTCGGCTCATCTTTGAGTCTTCCTTACCGGACCGCGTCAGTTAAGCAGAAAAATTTCTAAAACAATTTTGTCAAGAAATTGTTTCTATCCATGGAGACAACGAAAGAAAAGAAACGATCAATGTTCACAATCTTCGACATTTGCCCGACCAAGTCAGTAGGTTCGGACCCCTTTTCTGCCAGTCTTCTATGGGCTTTGAAGCTGCGAATAGGTCACTCGGAGAAGTTTTCAGTGGCTCCAATTCGGAATGCGAGATAATTTGTCGTAGACTTCTTCAGCGTCACAAGTTGCAAAGTGTGGAGATCAATGACGCGAGATTGTGTCCCATTTATTCAAAGCTGTCGGGAAATCCAAACAAAATGTCAGGGCCTGGTGATTTTGTGGAAACTGAGGCTCTTTTGGAGGGTCGAAACTTTTACACGGAAGGAGTTTTCTCAAACAGACAATGGCATAGAAATGTTTACTTTGATTCTCCGGCATACAAGAAGTCGAAGCAAGGAAATTGTTTCGTGTCTTTTTTTTATGGAAACGAAGAAGATTTTGGAAAAATCCAGTACTTTGTTCAGTTCCCAAATGCTCCATTTTTTGGGAAAATTTTTGCAGTTGTAACGAAATTAGTGATCGTTGAAGACATTGGTCTTGTTCGCAACATCTTCTTTAAAGTTCAACCGACCGATGAAGAGCTGCTAATTCCAATTGAAATCCCTAAGAAAGTACTCTTTGAAAAAATGTCCAAGGAAACTAGCGCAACCTCTGCTGAATGCTGTTTTATTGTGAAACTACTAGATGTGTTTGAACATTCGTGATTTTACTTCTCAATAACAAACTAATTTTTTTTAAATACTCACCGCTTTCATCTTGTTTCCACTGTACTTGTAACTAAATCTATAATGGCAGTTGCTTCAATTTGTTTTATTTACAGCTGAAATTACGATTCAAGGAAACGTTTTCTTTATGCCTTCAAAAGATGAAGTTCAGAAGAGTCTTATTTAATAAATTCATAACCTCTGGAGCTCAATTTTTCCAAAATTCTGCCTTTCCAGTTGTGTCTAATTTTTTAACGATTTTTGTTTTGCTTCAGAGAAGATATCTGGTAATCGGCGACTCAAATCTGCTGCAATCTTATGGGTAATTTTCTCTTTTTTACCAATACTTCTTTTCGAAAATTCGAAAACTAATAGATTTTTTTCTTTCTTGCAGAGCTGAGTTCGACTCACAAGGTGGGCGGCGGTGTCACCATCTTCGTGGCTTATAAACTACGCAGTCAATTTTTCTCATATTGTCGTGATAGTTGGCGACAATGATGCCAACACGGAATCAGTTGATTTTATTCTGAATCGATTCAATGAATTCAGCGATGCTGTCTGGCCTTCCAAAGTAAAATTTTGCGGACACATGAGAAGGAAAGATCTTAACTCTGATTTGGCAGCCAGTAACAATACATTTTTGAGCGAACAACTGGGCTTGAACTATAGAAGTACAAAACTTATTAAAAGAAAGGACTTCAGTGATGATACGCCTTTTCATTTCAGTAGAGACGGCGAAGGATACCGTCATCTTGCCGCTCTTATCTTGTCTGTGTTTAGAGAGTTTGATAACTTTTGGTAATTTGTACTCAGAGCTTGATCTCGTTGAAATTTCATATTTGTGTTTTTTACATTTAACTTTGTGAGTGCTCTCAAAAAGTGAATTCAACGATGTGATCGCCAAATTTTTTTTTGAATCTACACAAGTTTAGGTCCCCGATTGTTTTGACGATTTTAGGACCTTTTTTGACGTTTGCAAGACATTTCTGTCAATTTTTGGACCGTTTTTGAACACCTGCCGGTTGTGTGTGTTTGTGTGTTGTGTGCGTGTGTGTGTGTGTGTGCGCGTGTGTGGGTATGTGTGTTAGTGTGTGTGTGTGTGTGTGGTGTGTGGTGAGTGTGTGATGTGTTGTGCATGTGGTGTGCGTGCGTGTGTGTGTTTGTGTAAGTGTGTGTAATTGTCTGTGTGTGCGTGTTTGTGTGTGTGTCTGTTTAAGTGTTTGTGCCTGTGTGTGTGTTTGTGTGGTGTGTCTGTTTGTGTGTGTGTGTGCGTGTTTGTGTGTGTGTGTGCGATTGTGTGCGTGCCTGTCCGTGTCTGTGTGTTTGTGTGGTGTGTGTGTGGTGTGTGTGTGTGTGTTGTGTTGATTTTTAAAACGGTTGTAGGGTTTTTGAAGTAATTTTTAAATTTTGTTGTTGTTGTTCCCCGGCCATATTAGACGTCTTTTTCGGCTATTTTAGGCGTTTTTTTCGGCTATTTTTGACGTTTCCCCGGCCATTTTAGACGCCTTTTTCGACTATTTTAGGCGTTTTTTTCGGCTATTTTTGACGTTTCCCCGGCCATTTAAGACGTATTTTTCGGCTATTTTAGTCGTTTTTTTCGGCTATTTTTCACGTTTCCCCGGCCATTTTAGACGTCTTTTTCGGCTATTTTAGGCGTTTTTTTCGGCTATTTTTGACGTTTCCCCGGCTATTTTAGGCGTCTTTTTCGGCTATTTTAGGCGTTTTTTTCGGCTATTTTTGACGTTTCCCCGGCCATTTTAGACGTCTTTTTCGGCTATTTTAGGCGTTTTTTTCGGCAATTTTTGACGTTTCCCCAACTATTTTAGGCGTCTTTTTCGGCTATTTTAGGCGTTTTTTTTGGCTATTTTTGACGTTTCCCCGGCCATTTTAGACGTCTTTTTCGGCTATTTTAGGCGTTTTTTTCGGCAATTTTTGACGTTTCCCCAACTATTTTAGGCGTCTTTTTCGGCTATTTTAGGCGTTTTTTTTCGGCAATTTTTGACGTTTCCCCGGCTATTTTAGGCGTCTTTTTCGGCTATTTTAGGCGTTTTTTTCGGCTATTTTTGACGTTTCCCCGGCTATTTTAGACGTCTTTTTGGGCTATTTTAGGCGTTTTTTTCGGCTATTTTTGACGCTTCTACCGGCTATTTTAGACGTATTTTTCGGCTATTTTAGGCGTTTTTTCGGCTATTTTTGACGTTTCCCCGGCTATTTTAGACGTCTTTTTCGGCTATTTTAGGCGTTTTTTTCGGCTATTTTAGGCGTTTTTTTTTCGGCTATTTTTGACGTTTCCTCGGCCATTTTAGACGCCTTTTTTGGCTATTTTAGGCGTTTTTTTCGGCTATTTTTGACGTTTCCCGGGCCATTTTAGACGCCTTTTTCTGCTATTTTAGGCGTTTTTTTCGGCTATTTTTGACGTTTCCCCGGTTATTTTAGACGCCTTTTTCGGCTATTTTAGGCGTTTTTTTCGGCTATTTTTGACGTTTCCCCGGCTATTTTAGACGTCTTTTTCGGCTATTTTAGGCGTTTTTTTCGGCTATTTTTGACGTTTCTCCAACTATTTTAGGCGTCTTTTTCGGCTATTTTAGGCGTTTTTTTTCGGCAATTTTTGACGTTTCCCCGGCTATTTTAGGCGTTTTTTTCGGCTATTTTAGGCGTTTTTTTTCGGCTATTTTTGACGTTTCCTCGGCCATTTTAGACGCCTTTTTTGGCTATTTTAGGCGTTTTTTTCGGCTATTTTTGACGTTTCCCGGGCCATTTTAGACGCCTTTTTCTGCTATTTTAGGCGTTTTTTTCGGCTATTTTTGACGTTTCCCCGGTTATTTTAGACGCCTTTTTCGGCTATTTTAGGCGTTTTTTTCGGCTATTTTTGACGTTTCCCCGGCTATTTTAGACGTCTTTTTCGGCTATTTTAGGCGTTTTTTTCGGCTATTTTCGACGTTTCCCCGGCTATTTTAGACGTATTTTTTGGCTATTTTAGGCGTTTTTTTCGGCTATTTTTGACGTTTCCCCGGCCATATTAGACGCCTTTTTCGGCTGCTTTAGGCGTTTTTTTCGGCTATTTTTGACGTTTCCCCGGCTATTTTAGGCGTCTTTTTCGGCTATTTTAGGCGTTTTTTTCGGCTATTTTGACGTTTCCCCGGTTGTTTTAGGCGTCTTTTTCGGCTATTTTAGGCGTTTTTTTCGGCTATTTTTGACGTTTCCCCGGCTATTTTAGGCGTCTTTTTCGGCTATTTTAGGCGTTTTTTTCGGCTATTTTTGACGTTTCCCCGGCTGTTTTAGGCGTCTTTTTCGTCTATTTTAGGCGTTTTTTTCGGCTATTTTTGACGTTTCCCCGGCTATTTTAGGCGTTATTGGGACCCATTTTGGACGTTTTTTCATTGATCAGTACAATTAGGAGGGCAATTGAAGATTGCCCTCCTAATTGAAGATTGCTATTTGTTTTATCAACTAATTTATGTTTTATCAAATTCCTCTTGCGCCTTCGATTCTGTTTTTAGTTTTATTCGCAATGTTTTCACCTTGTGAGTGGTCATTCACACGTATGAACGGACATCCAGATGTGTCTTCCACTGTTTGATGATGTGGACCGATCAACCATCGGACGAGATGGGCGAGAAGGTACAGGAGCACCCCGTTTCAACAACGAGACAGCTTTCACTGAATGAAAACTGAATGACCATAGTACCGTTATAACTCAAACTAACTGTTATAACTAAAATAACTGTTATAACTAAAACTGATTATAGCTAAAACTGATTATAACTGCAGATTAAAGTTTATAACTGCATTTTATGACATATTAAACCTTTTTATTTAGCAAATAGTTATTGTAATTTAATTTCTAACGTTGTTTTTAACTAAGAACAGAAAAGGATGTTTTTCATGCTAAACAGAGAAAATTTAGGCTAAAAATCAGTCTGTTCAGAGTATTATCAGAAAATCGATTCATTATGTTCAGACTGAGCCCAGAATAAGTTCATTATGTCCAGAATAAGCTCAGAATTTTACTATGAATTTTACCATGAAATGTCTATAAAGTGTCATGATCAGAACTCTGGGCATAGTAAAAATCATGATAAAAATACTATGATTCAGTACTGAAATATTATGGGACTCAGGTCCGGGTGTGTACACACACACACAAATATATATATATATATATATATATATATATATATATATATTTGAATTTATATACATATATGATATGTGTTTTGTCTTTCTGCATTAATGAGACCCAAAATTAATTGCCAAGTGTTGAAACCGAATACTGAAAATTTAGAATTAGAACTTGCTAAAACAAATCTCATTTTTAATGTTCACACAATCTTCTTTCAAATAATTTTTTTTCGACATTTACGAGACTTATGAACATTTGTCCAGGTTTTCAGATCTATGGCCAGTTTTTTTTCTGCCAATAGCCAAAGTCTCATTTAAAGAGATCAATATGTTCTTCGCTATGAATCAGATATATTTCATTGAAGCCTTTGCAAATTTTTTGAACGCAGTTTTTTATAACTTTTTTAATGAATGCTGGCTGAATTTTTATAAAGTTCAGGACGTCAAAAGCTTGTTATTTACTTATAAACATTAGTTTGATTTTATTTTCTAATTGTCAACCCCCTTGCTCAAACATTTTCATTTCTGTGTAGCATGCAGACCTGCCCTACCTCTACCTCACACAATAAAAAGATTGGCTTATAGCTTGGTAGGCGTATTATGTATACCCACTAACCCCCGTATATCATAAAAAGGCCATAAAGGGTAAACCAGCGTTGTCAAATGGTTTACTAAATATACTAGATGCTGCATTTAATACTTGACGTCTGCAAATGTTTGTGCACGACATATATATATATATATATATATATATATATATATATATATATGTGTGTGTGTGTATGTGTGTGTGTGTATGTGTGTGTGTGTTTGTGTGTGTGTGTGTGTTGTATATATATATATATATATATATATATATATATATATGTGTGTGTGTGTGTGTGTGTGTGTGTGTGTGTGTGTGTGTGTTGTATATATATATATATATATATATATATATATATATATATATATATATATATAAATTTAAATAAATATGTAACAATTTTAGTATACAACTATCTAAGCAAGAATAAATGTATAACTCACATCTATACTATACCCAATGGAATATTCTGTTGGTTCAAAACAGCTTGGATGTATATGATTTGTCATCTAGGACAAGGGTTGAGCTATTTTTCTAATATCGAGTTGTGTTTGTTGGTAAATGAAATTGACTTGACTTTCAACATCTTAATTTAATGACAGATCACACTTCGATTAGCGTTGAAAGAGAACTAACAACGATGTTATTGGTTCATTCAATTTTTCTGCGCAGTCTTTCAAGGCTAACTAGTTGATTTTTCTCAAATCTTTCCAATGAGGGTTTTATCGAAAAATTTTGCAAAAAGATAACTACTTTTCACAATTCTGTCAAAATTCGAGCAAGATAACCGTCTTTCTCACAGTTGAACACACCGCATTGATTGCTCATATTGTAGTCAAAGTTCAACTTCTTCAAATATTTCAAATTCTCAAAACTGATATTGTTGTTTTGCAGCTCTTCGCATTGAGAGGGTTGTAGTGTGATACTTTTCCCATTCTCAATTCAATTAAAACTTTATTTGCGGCATGGAAACACTTCACTTCAGCTTCAAGATGTCAACAAACAAATTAAATAGTTTTTTGCCGACAGCATAATTCGCCTGAAAACTTTCTTTGAAAGCTCAAAATTGGTAACATTTTTGAAGCCTCAGATTTCCTATATATCACAAAACCTTATCTCAGTTGTTTTCCTATACGACCAAAATCATTATTTTTAGGGAAATTTTTTAGAAGACACTTTTGACATGACGGCTTGGCTTTATTTCACTAACAATGTAACCCAACTTGCTAATAAATAATATCTGATTTATTTATTCGCTTAAGTTTGTTTTAGCCAATTTGCCTGTACGGAGTGGCCACTTACCACACGACCCTGGATCCATCGGACAACTACGAAATATGCGATGCCAGCAGCTACTTTGCCAGTGTCGTCTTTTACAAAGAGTGGATTGAGTACACTGTATCTGCCAATAACAACTGAGCAACTTCTTATATTTCAACACATCTTAAATTTCTCAATCGAAGTTTATACTATTGTCTTTTTTTTCAGAATTAAGATGAACTTGAACCTTTTATTATAAAATATGATTAAACGGTTAGTCGTCTGAAACAATGTTGAATGAAAGCCTCAGATATTTTTCGAAATAACTTGCTTAGTTTTTCGGGAAGTTAAAACTCCCGAGCTGACGGCAAGGATTTTGTACGATTTAGATAACTTTTTAAAAAGGAAAATCAAACCTTTTGTCCTTTTATTTTATAGCATGTACCATAGACCTCAGAGTAAATCAGCGCAGAGTGATCATGAATGAACAAAGCCAGAGTGATCCTATCCTGATAAGTATACCCCCCAGACAGTACGAAAGTGGTCGAAATGGAATGAGTATAGGTAAAGAATTGCAACCCCACATTTACTCTGAGATCGTTTTGTGTAGGAAATCGCATCAGCAATATTATACAAAAATGAACCCAGTTAGTTTTGCCTCAATTTATTAGGGGAGTTATAAGGGTCGAGGGGTGAGTGGGAAAAAAAGCAAAAAAGGGAATACTTTTGAGGAATGAGGAAAGATTCCAGAAATCCTGTGGTTTCACGTCTGTGATTGAATGGAATTTGGTGACACAAAAATCAAAAATTAATCATGGAGAACAGCAAAAATTTTCCACGTTTTCTTTTCTATCATACACACTAGATAAAGTACAGGTAATTTCACCTGAAAAAACTCCTTAACATACCTTAAATGATCAAGTAGCTATTCCTTACTTGAACTTGCCTTAACTTACTGTACCTGAAAATTACAATTTTTACCTGAAAATTACCTGATAAACTGGCGGGGGGGCACCACTTGAACTTTCACAATGACATACTATAAAATTAACTGAAAAACAATCCTGAACAGTTAGGGTAAAATTTGTGAGTTGCCCTAACATCCAAAACGCGCCTTTGATCCACTTCATTACGTTTTGAAAACCACATTTGCTGAAAGCAGTGCCAAAGCAAACATTTTAGACAAAAAATAAATAACTTGAAAAATAATTGCTAAATCGTAGACGAGAAATTTGGTGATAGTAGAAATGCGTAAATTATTGACTAATTCCCCAAAATTGCGCGAATCGCGTCGCCGATTTTCGGAGAAGGATTTGCGCCCTTCTTTTGTATTACATCAAAAGCCGACGTCAAAAGTGTGGAAAAGACCGACGATTTTAAGGATTATAAACAACCATATTACAATCACTTAAAATGCAAAAACTACCGACCTAAATATCAGAAATTGAGCTCGTTACCGTATTTCTCACTCGCTTATTTTAATGATCTTAATACATGTGTGTGGAAAACAGCGAACCTGCCGAGTATATATATTTATATATATATATATATATATATATATATATATATATATATATATATATATGTACTCAGTACGATATGGCTTTATTTTTGTAATGTTTATCCTCACTAACCAAACAGACATGATCGAACACCATGTTCACACTAAATCATTATTTCGGATACCTGAATGCACCTAGAGATCAGCACTGCCGGTTTGGAAAATGAACTGCGCTATCTGCAACGTTTGAAACAGTTGACAACAATTTACACTTATCTTAACTGGACGGTTAAGTGCTTTCTTTGAAGGTTGAGTAAAATGTTTTGGCTGAAAAAACGACGAGGTGATACTTCAAGCTCAGACCACATGTCAGGGCTGACAAGGCATTGCAGTATACATTTCAAAAGGAATGTTACCCTAACAATTTCTATGAGAATTCAGCATCCAACAGAAAGCAACCAATGCCAATTGGAAAAAAAACAATCATTCTCTTGTCAACACTGCCAAAACCAAGACCAGCACAAGCGAGACAAATCCATTGAGACAAAATATTAAACAATCTAGAACGAGACAGAAGACAAGGCAATGTGAACGCTCTATGATCCATGGACAAAGTCTCGGCGCACAATAACTGAGAAACTTTTTAACGATTAAACTGCATGGAATTTCTCAGAAACGTTTCGATGGAAAGTCAATTTGTGCAATCTGGTCAAGTCCTAGTCCTAGAGAAAGCCTTGTGATAAAAAATAATCTGTTTCGGAAAAAGAAAATTTTCACATGTCGTTGGCATTGGAGCTGCAGCTTTCGATTTGCTATACTGTACTGCTTTTCTTTTGTGTACACCATTTTCATTTTTTTCTAAACTTGATTCCCTTAAAAATTAGGAACACTATGATTTTTCTTCAAAACAGTAGTCACGTTGTCGCCAAATTCTTCTCAAGAACTGTTGTTTGCTTTCAAGATTCGCTCCAACTTCTTGTTTATTGGCACTCGAGATTATTTGAGCATTGTTCTGCTGCGCGCAGAAAAGGGCATTGGTTTAATTTTAAAAGAAAATCTTTGCTATCAACCCATTTTCTTAAGCAATAATATTATCATGCCGTTTTTGATTGTCCTAGTCAAATATTGCTACAGAGGTAACATCGTCAATAAAGCTATAAAACCCAAATCTGCGAACTTTTAACAACTGTCAACTCAACTTTGAACAGCATTAGATAAAACTTAATTGATGAAAAATCGAAACATTATGGAGACAATACATTGCCCTGGCGTATTCCTCTTTGGTATCAAAAGTTTACAACTGGTGCCCTCGACTTTGATACGGAATTTAAAGCCACTGAAGCATATTTGCATACATTCACAACATTCACAAATTTTGCAGGCAAACCACAGAGTTGCATAATTTCTATCATCAGGCTTTTCTATAAACTGAACCAAAGGCAGCTCTAAAGTCATGGAAAATCTAAAAAATCCAAAACAACTGCTATAGCATGATCCATGCATAATAAGCCTCTTATTAAGCCAACATGTTTATCTCTCAGATAATTATCAAGGCTTTTTTTACATGTGTTTAGGATTGAGGAATCAAAAACATTCTTTAAAACTGGCAACAAAGAAATACCACGATAGTTCGAGCAATCCGTTCTCCTTCCATCGTTATTGTAGGGAAAATTATTTCATCAATCGTCCAGTCTGCTGATAAGTTTTCATCAATTTAAGTAATTTTTGAGTCATCAATAACGTTCGAAGTCATCATGCACCTGGTACATTTGACATAAGCATTTCAGCTGAAAATGGACAAGGGTACCGGCCTTGTAACTCATTTTGAAACAATTTATCACAGGGGACATTTTTTGCGAACTGAATTGGTCTTTTCTAGCTCCCGTTCTAATTTACAGGGTTGCCGCAGAATTTGCTTGTCGGGTTCAAAAAAATATTGAAATAATCCCTCCATCCCTCCACCTCTCGATTCATTGATATTTTCTTCCAAGAACAGTTTCGATTTTAGATAACTTTTTGTTGCCTTTGGACACTTTTTTTGCAGATGAATTTGTATTCATAAAACATTTTTGTCTCCATTCTGGGCCAAGCTGTGCATGAGATCAGCTTGTTTCTCAAGCATCTTTCTTCACTGACGGCTCCGAAACATTTACTAAAATTGAGCAGTTGATCCATTCACTCGTTTTGTTGACCGTAGACTCATGCAAAGCCTCCGTTTTGCCTAAATTTTGCTTCACGCTACTGTATTTTTGCAAAAAAGACACTTCCATACACGGGTTCGAATGCCTAAGGCATGTCTGCAACATCTTATTCCACTGCGCTAACTGTGACTTACTTCTTTGATAATTCTTGTAAAATTAGGTATACTTTGCAAAACAAAAGCTGTTTAATTTTTGTAAGAAAAGTTGAGAATTTTGCTGTGAACTTTTGTAAGAAATGCGATGAATTATTTTTTTCACCTCATTCCTCGCATTAACCGCATTTCTTGCATTAATTTGCAATAAAAATCGATGCGATGAATTTTTGTAAGCAATGCGGGGAATTTCGCAAAGAGTTTTTGTAAGAAATACGGTGAATGCGGTGAAATATTTCAATCACTGCATTTCTTACAAAAACTCACCGCATTCACCGCATTTCTTACAAAAATCACCCAAAAACCTCGAGCCGGGTAAAGCTAAAGAAGATTTCATGCAAAGCAGAGCGTTTTGTTAAGCCAAGAGAAGTGAAGCAAAATTTATGCAAACCGGAACATTTTGAGGGCAAAAACTTTGCAGGCAGCTTTAATTTAGAGTGGGGCAAAAAACTGTTCAGGCAGGTTCAATGTTGTCTGCATCATCATTTTTTCAGGTTTTTATCTGACATTTCTTTGAAGCCCAGTCTTCTTGTCTTTTAAGTTTTCTGAACTAAAGTTTGCGAACTACCTCGACATGCGGAGCAATGCAGCTTTATTATTACTTAAGCGACAACTATTTGCTGAAGCCAATCAGTTATTTCTGTAATTTTGGCCTCCTAAAACCTAGGGTGGTGGCTATGAAGCGTTTTCTAACAAGCCTTAGAAAATTGTTTTGATAGAGAATTTGGGATTAAGGACTGGAGGTCACTTCTATGTGATAACAAACATAATAACAATTTAACGTCTTCATTTCAAGCGCAGTCATCTGATGTAAGTTCTCTACTCTCCCAATAAAAGATGATCTCATTTCTTGAGCCTAAGCACATTATCCCTTACCATAAGCAAGAAAATTAAAGCTCTAAGTTTGAGTTAAGCAGTAAAATCATGCGTTTCTTCTCTGGGGACAACACACTATAGTCTCCATGCTCTCCAGATACTTCTCGAGATCTGTAATTAGCTCTGATGGTGTTGAACGCTTATTTTTGTCGCTGCAATAACGTGAAAGCAAGTTGTTCACTACATCATGCCACCCAACTGCCTCTTTTCGCAGTGACTCAAATGAAAGTGTGCATTTTTCCGTTTGCTCGCAGGGTTTAGGTTGAAAATAAGACGAGATTTTTGCATATATCTCTATTTCTAAAGGTTTTGTAACGCTTGAGGCAAAGTTTTCATAGACAGAAGTTGCGGCTATTTTAAAAACAGTTGGACACTAAATATTTCTATCGGATTATCAAAAACTGCCCGGTGATGAGCGTTTATTTGGAAAAAAAAGTTATCTGATTGTCTTTGCAAAAATTGAAAGCACTGTTTTTTTTTCATTTTGACAATTTTTTACACATTCAGGATCAGTAATCCATAAACTGCGTTCAGTTATATGTTGCAAAGTTTTCAAATTAGCTCAATTTCTCAAAATTTTTGCTTCAGGCACTTTGAAACGTAGGGTTCGTATTTACTAAAAAGTACCACGACATAGCGCAATAGGACTATTCTCATTTTGTTTCGAATTGAATGGTTTCAATTTTTAAAAAAAGTAAAAAGTGGGTTATCGATGATCACGAGAATTCGACGTTTTGATAATAAGAGTGGAGAAGGGAAAATTAATGTGGGTTAAACATTGATTTGACGGCTTTGAATCAATTTACAGCATCAATAGTTAAGTTTCATTAAAACGTAGTCTTTCACACTGTTTCGATGTGGAAAGAATCTGTTGCGAGTTTTTCTTTCTATCGCTTCCTTAAGGCGTCCAAAACAACAATATCAGATTTTTTACAGCTCATCCCAACGAATTTTTGTCAGATTTTCTCATTCTGTTTATCCTTTTGTTCGCTCAGTAACTTTTCTGTCCTTTCACGTAACTTCAGTTGTTTTGTTCACGCCGAGGGAAACGGCAGCATTCTTTCAAAATTTTCATGTAAACAAAAAAATTGACGCATTAAATGAGACTCTCATATTGTTCAAAAAAATTCTTTTCCTTCACAGAACCCAAACATAAAACCATACTTTGTAATTGCGAGCTTATTCAAATTTCATACGAGATGGACGATTAAGGGCTTGCAATTGAAACATTCAAATTGTTCAAACTGGGTTGGATAAAAAGAGTACGCGTTTACAATTTCGAAGTTTATCCGGTTTCACTGAAATACTATGAACCTATATATCAACTTGCGTTTAACTAAGATTAGCATATGGCATAATGTTCCTCAATAATCAACTTTGACATCATGAAAATTGTCTTCTCTTCAGAATTTAGGACAAGTCATGAAAAATGTTTTAGAACTTGGGTAGTTTTTGATAGCTATTTTTTGTAAGTGCAGTTTGGGCTAAACAGAGCGTATCGTTTGCACCTTTGGGTATTTTTAAAGAATTCTTTGAAATTTTAGCTATTTGTAAATTAAAGCTGTTTTTTTTTAAATTTATTAATGTTAAGATTGTTATTTGATGTTCTGTTTCTGCATTTTGTTTAAAACTGAGAACTAATGGAAAATCCGGTGACTATGCGCCTTTTTGTAAAAAATTGGAAGGAATAATACAGCTCTCCAAGCAACTTTATAAAAATTTGTGAAAATTGTACCGAAGACTTTGGTTTTTTGTGTATTTTTTAAATTGTTATGTACAATTTATGCATTGGGTGGTTTTGGTGCTCAGACTTTATAATGACATTTGAACAACACACATTCCACTAAAATAACACGATAATGTAATTTCTTTCCACTAAAATCAGTTTTTTGTACTTTTTCATTGTTGTTGATGAGCGCGTCTGAGAATATTGGGTCGAATGATTAAAATAGGCTCCACTGGTGTTAAAACATACGAACCGACAAAAAATCTCTCATCTTCATAAGCAAAAAGTCATTTTTGTCAAAAGGTCTCTCATCTTCATAAGCAAAAGGTCATTTTTGTCAATCGTGATCAATGTCAACATAATGACAGCCCCCTGCTGCTAGCACTTTTTGTTGACAGCTGTTAAAAAATATTTTGTGTCCTGGCCGACAAAACAGTTCTTTGCGAATAACTGGTTGTATGTTTTTATTTCGGATAGATAAGTTGCTGACCAATGCCAGATGTTAACGAGACGTTATTTTCCAGATGTTCTGAAATTCTTATAACCAAAAGTGACAAATATTGATCACTGATTGCAATTCTGTCGGAAAAGAAGAAAACTCTTCACCTATAACTAATTAGTATAATTAGCTCTAAACTAATGGTTAATCATTTCATCAATGCAGGAGTTTAAGTTGAAAAGCCTGATGAGCTTTTTTGTAGATTGTTGGTTGTTTGTGTGTGTGTGTATGTGTTTGTGTGTGTGTTTGTGTGTGTGTGTGTGTGTGTGTGTGTGTGTGTGTGTGTGTGTGTGTGTGTGTGTGTGTGTGTGTGTGTGTGTGATAGTCGACTTCTAATCATCAGTTTCATCCAAATCAATTTCTGAAACACATTTTTTGGGGTCTAGTTTCATATTAAACAAAAAAAATTGCATTGTCTTTTTTAGCAGAAAGTGGTTGTTTGTAGTGCAGTTTGATATCTTACTCAGATAACTTATTGATGATATAAGAGGTGCGAGCTCAGGTCGCATTAGAAAAGTTTTGTTGGAACATAAGTTGATAAAAATATGAATTTTTCAAAAACGCAGCGTTTTCCTTTTTCTTTAAAGAAAGGTGTTTCAGGCTAAATGAAAATGTCTGAGGGTATGCGCCTCACAGAACAGTAAAAAAATATCCATATGGATCTGACATTAGACACCTCTTTCCAAACACCTTCCACGTGAGTTTTTTTTTACCTAAACCTTTGGCCATTTTGAATACTTATTGAACAAACTTGACGGAGTTTTGACCCATGTGAAGCTCTCAGTTGATAGCTCTGCGGGTTTCCTTTTTTGTCACGAAATGTTGGAACGTGTCCATTTTGAGGAAATCATTCTGAAGTTCGCATGACTTGATTGCCCACATATCGTCCATGTTTTGAAAGACTTGATAGGTGAAAATTTCTTTCTAATGAAGCGACACACAATCGCACTAATATCTCTACAAAATAAGTATAACTTTTGGGGGCATTTTATCTTCGGCGTGGAGCTTTTTTGTATAGTTTTTTGGGGTTAGTGTCCTTCAGAAGTGAAAAAACTGCATCGAACTTGCTCTGTTCTTGTCATTTAGGGCTTAAATTGCCTTGATAATCAGCTTCAGTACCAAACATTGCTATTAACTATAAAAAAATTGTTTTGCGATCTCTGTTGTATTAGAACACCAAGACCTTCAGAAACTGTTGCGTTACTAAATTCTCTCTAAAAAAAGATATCGGATGCCGTTCAATAACATTGTTTTGAGCCGTTTTTTTTCTAGATATTTTGAAGAGAGAACCGTTCACTCAGCAGACCCGGAAAAATGAACACAACTATAACCATTCTTTCATACAAGTTTTGGAACGCTCAACTTAACAAAATGCATAAATGCAACTATACATACAAAGGGAGCATATGCGTTATACCTTTGATACAAAGTGTATACAAAACACACGACAATGAATTGTTTTTTTCTCTAAATCTTATACATCACATTAGCTTTGATTAGATGGACTGTCAGCCTCTAACAGAAAAAATAGGGTTTTTATTTAAATTATGTGGGTTCCTGATGCTATGTAAATTACTGACCCAGGTTGAGTTTGCGAGATTAAACTTATTTGACTAAATTTTGTGTGCAAAATACATGTGGTCTTAACAAGTTTCTTTATCTATGCATACAAGTCGCTAACACAGTTATTTTGACATTTTTTTGTTTGTGTGCGAAATAAACGTGGTTTCTACTCAGTTGTCTATTTTCTCATACACAAGAAAATGGGCCGTGTAACTGTTGGTTTGTCTGAATGTGATGTGATTTAACAATTATCCAACGTCACATATGAATGGAATCAAATTTTTAATGACAAACTGTCTCAAGATTGTTATGATCGATCGTAATTGAGACACGTATAGACTAAAAACTCGAGTTCAATGAAACGTATGACGACACTGGTTTGCTATTTAATTGCTACGCCTCGCATCTTGGTAGCTCTATGCATTAGGTCTACAAGAAGTGCTAAAAACAAGTTGTCTACCATGAGGTCTACTTCCTCGAAAAGCAAACCATACAGAGATTACTGTTTTCATATTTCTAAAACGAAAGAACTTTTGACCAGGGCAAATTTGAGAACTCATGAAACGGACTGGGATACTCGGGTTTATAAATAGTTTCAAAAAAACGGCAGAAGATTACGATCTTGCACAGAAAATTTCTGTGACGCTTGGAGAGTTTTTGATGTTTTTCAGTAAATCAGAAAAGAAATACTCGGAACTCTAACGCAAGATTCGTCGAAGAAATTCACTTCTCAAAATTTTTCAAAATTGTTTTGTTATGCCGCTGAAAAATTCAACTCAATGGACATGGAACAAATTATTAGTTCAAGACTGATTAACTAGCATGATCAATGGCTGAATGTCATCTCTCGAAACAAATAGTTCATTATTCGGCGTAACCAACATATTCTTCAAAAAGAACGAAATGATAAATTTAAGAGTTAAATTTTTAAAAGAGTTGAAAAAATTTTGGGTGGTCCTCAATATGGCGCTATTGGATACCTTATCGATATAGTTATGAGTGGTTTTGAGAAAAATTACCCTTGATTTTGATTTATTATTGGTTCTTGTTGTATGAATAAAAACCTCAATTTTAAAAAAATATTAATTCACAATGCAAAATTTTTTAGAGCATCGTGTGAAGAGCAAAACAAGACAATTTAAAATCACTACAATTTACGAAAATGAAAAGAGCAATAATATTACAAAGTAGGACACAAATTTCTCATTTTTGATTATGAATTGGTTGATTTTCAAATAATATTCAAAGTTTGCCATACTTTTTGCAAGTCGCTGATAAACATACTTTCAAGAGGACAAAGATCACCAGAGAGGAGCGGCAAACACCAACTATTCATTTCTTAAAAGTATATATGTTCCACGTTCACTTTTGAAAGTGAGAGTCAGACATTAAAAACATAAGAGATTTCAAATGTGTCTAAAGAAAGTGTTTGAATATAGCAGTTTCAAAACACTCTTGATTATGGACAATTTTAAAATCTTCCGAAAAATCTTCTGCAAAACATTCCGCTTGGTTCCTACTCAGAAGACAAAGGCAAATAGATTGTCCTCAGAGTTTCAGAGGATCAAAGGTAGGCAAGAGTCTGGGTTGATATATAGATTTAAAAAATATATAGCAGGCTTGAGTTGCTAATAATTTAGCGATCACATTAAATTGACAGACGAAATCAGACCAACTTATGTTGGAACTTCGTATTAACTTGACTAACTTTTATTTTTGTGTTGCTTTTGTTTGTAACTGTTTTGGTGGCACGTAATGATTTTCTGTGTTGCCGAAGTTTTTGATCCCAATGTTTGCTTTTTAACAGTGTTGCTTACTGTATCTTTGAGTGCACGTTTGGCGGATTTTTACGGATGACAACATCAACAACTCTGGAACACTTTTCTTTTAAATATTTTCCAATTTGTCATGAAGCTGAAATAACAAAACGCTGGGAATTCTGTTGAACGGGAAGTGTTCAAACAGATTGTCTTGTTCACAAAAAACCGACCAATCGTTCCTTTTCAGTGCAGAACTCAACTGGTAAATTTTGTATAATGTTTGTTAAGAGATTTTTATATTTCGGAGTAAATTAAAAAAACAGTTTGGTTTGTTTGTTCAAACCCGCAGACTGTACTTGTTTTTAGCCGTTGCTTTGCAAGAATGACTGGAAGCAAAGGAGTTTTTTGTAACAACAATGTACTGATACTCAATGATAACCAAGAGTTTTAATTATCAGTGTCTACCTACTTGGGCACAAGGTTCAACCTAAAATTCTTTCTATTAGGCTGCGATTTCAATGCTTCTCGGTGGTCTGTTTGATGTTTCACTCTTCATTGTTTATGCTATGTGTGCTCTTTTAAAATCTTAAGTGACTGGAAAACCTATGATAATTGGATTTTCTCTCCTGGAAAATTTTTCTTGAAAATTTTGACTGTTGAACATTTTGTTTCATGGTATATTTTTGACAATTCTCCCCGTTATATGGAAGAGAGATCACATTGGCTTCTGGCGGCCTTCAAATGACACTCCAGCCAACTAGCAAATATATTTTTATCAATGACCAATTTTCGAATAAAAATAAGAGTGTTATTTTCCAAAATTTTCAATGAAGCTGACAAAAAAACTTGCATACGTCTACCTCGGTGAAGCGATTGTGACTCATCTCACTCTAGTGAACAGGTTTTTTTTGGTTTGTATTTATAGCCGTGCCTGGTTTCAAACCGATGCATGTCTCTTGAATTACAATTGGTCCCAAATTTTTCGCACAGACGAGGGAGAACTAAGATTTTTTGGTCCGGTCTCCTCTTCTGTTGACTTTCTTTGTGCCCTTGTTTTATAAGTTGATAATCGCTTCCCAATTGTTCTTCAGGTCAGAAATATCCCTTCGCTGTCGGAGTTTTCAAACATAAGTTTGAGAATGGTGTTTGAAACTAATTGAAGCAAAACTTCGACGGCTAATAGTACTCTTAAATACTTTTGAATATCCTTTCTTCTTGGATGTGGCGTATTATAAGCAAACGTTGAAGCATTTACACCAAGTGATTTGTTATCTAATTGACTGATGCCACCTGAAACATCAATAGATACCGTTGGTGCTCTAATATCTTGTCAATCACTCCCAAATCTGTCATTATCGGTTGAAATGTTGTAGTTGCTGTCGTGTCTCATGGGCTCATTTTTTCTTCTTGGTCTGTTTTGAGATTGAAGCTGGCTGGAATTAGTCCACCCTACTCCAATCTCTTTTCATTTATTTTTCTTACTTTGGTGACATGTTTCATCGAAATGGAGATAATTTGTTGGCTCTTTGTTTATAGACAGGACTATCAAATATTTCAATTTTTCTAGTTGTGTTGACCTGAAAATGGCTTGTCTTATTTTAAAAAAATCATCAGTTTGCATTAACAATTTCTTGGTTAAATGTAATACAAGAAAACAATGGTTTTCAGAGCAGGATGGTTAGAAATATTCTATTTTTCTCTATTTTACTCTCGTTTGTTTCGATAAATTTTTTACAGAATTTTTACGGCCTTGCATTCTGGTGTTAATGACCGAAGCCTTACCGTAGCATCGAGTGAACACTCACAGAGACAATATGAACAAAACAATTTGGAGCCGAATTGAGCAGTTCTTGTGACTTTTTGTTCTAAATCTCTAGCATTTGCCGCTGCACACATGTTTTTTCCTCCCTCGCAGTTCACGTTTGTTATAACAGCTTTACAAGGAAGTAGGTAAAAATTGGATAGTCCCGGTAGAAACAGAATTTGTCTTAATGTCCGATGTTTTTAATCGCTGGTGTTTCGGTTGCTAAATCGGAGCTTTGAATTAATTGAGTCTTAGTCAGTTTTTGACCAATAAAACAAATATTTTGAATATTACGGATCGAAATAAAGCAATTGAAGTGTGTAGTAATTATATCAATAGTTTTCGATAATTTATTATTTTTGAAACAGTTTATTTATTATGTAAATGACACTGATATTTTTGTGACGCCCTGCTGTAGCCAAAAATTTCACCATTAAAAATTTCACTTCATGAACACTCAGATATATTTCTAGCTCCAGTATCGAACCTCAACTTGATAATTTCTTTACAATAAGTTGGTTTCTACCTCTAGTAGCGTAACTTTGGAGATTTGAAGTTTGTTTAAAAAAATCAGAAGAAAAGAGTGTTTCAGAATTTGGAGAAAGAGTGTTTTCAAGCAACATCGTGAACATCAGCACCAACTTGAAGGACTGCAAAAAACCACAAACAATCAGTCAATCATTGAATTGATTTCTTCCACATCTTGTTTTTGGAAGAGAGTATCAAAATGCACAAGAACAGAGAAAAAATCAGAATTTACGTTCTTTGCTACAAAGCTGGTAAAAATTCATTTTCTGAGCACGGTATCCTTGAATTACAAAACCTCCATGACAACTATTCGTGCTAATTTTCATCAAATAGTCACTCATTAATAATTCCATTAGTATCTAACGGCTCCTCTATTTTCATCCTTTCTAAATAAACTTTAAAAATTGAGTCGAATTTTGTTATATGAATGTGTTTTTTTTCAAGATAGTCAGTGTTTTGGTTTCTCCTATTTTAATTGATGGTGTAGTGCACATTTATTTTGTCCGTTTGGTCCCTGAAAGCAATTTAATGCACTATTCTCTCATTACTTTGACGCCTTAGTTCAGCTGGAGGGCTCTATTCGGTCATTAAAATTAGAACTGTTACAGCATTCCAGGGCATAGGTAGATTTTCAACTTCTCATTTTCTCTTCAATTGACGTTTTACAATTGAAAGTTTTTGCGAGGAAATGATTTCGGCTTCCAAATTGGTAACTGACTGTTTCCTCAGTAAAGACTAACCATGAATGACAATTTTTTGTCATTGACGACTTTTTTGGTTATTTAAATTGCGTCCGTTTTACGGCTCTAAACTGAAAAAATTTCGGCAAATATTCACTTGAAGTAGAGACTGTGCTGATTTTATATGTGATTTCATTTTTTATTCACAAATAGAAATGTGTGGCATCCTTCTGGTCAGAGCCTACTCATTTTACTCCTTTATCGGCTGGAACCGCTAAGAGCACGTAAAGTTTACACAGGTGCCATGGGTAAAACAAAAAATTCGCCACTTGGGGACAAAATAAAATCCTTAGGTTGATAACTTCTTTCATGAGACGCATCTGAAGGGTTACTGTTTCCTATTTTCCCTTTGCATACAAAGCTTCTAAAGGAAATCGAAGTGATATAATATCCATAATCTGTTGCAAATAAAAGATATGGCTAAACTCAACTCCCTTATTCAAAGCGTAGATTGTTTTTAAAACCCATCGTTCAGTCGAAGAGAGTGTGCTGATTGAAGTGAGAGATCGATATGACACAGTAGCGCAATAATTTTTTGTTGACAGGGATAGTTCTTTGATAATAAAACCAGACCTTTTATGCCGAAAGCCTTCAAATTCAAGAATAACCAGTCGTGATGTCAAGTTTTCAACAAACTGAAAACAATTTTGCGTAAAGACAGATGTCAACTCCTGTCGCCTGACCAAGGTACTAATTTGTTACTAGACCGGGTGGAACATATGAAGGGCCTGACTTTTTTCACTGTGTTCGAAGAAAAAATCTTAAGCATGCAACCTCAAAATTTTTTAAGACTTGAAATTCTTGCCCGCAAAACAGTTTACAATACCAATAAGTCAAACGTATAGTCACATTTTCATCGCAATATCCAAATCAATGTCAGGATGCAAGTACAATTATATTGCTAACGAATGAAGAAACATTTCACCATATCGACAATAATCTTTTTCACCTCCTTGTCAAAATCAAGAACAGTTTAAGTATTTTCTACTTACATAAACAAATGTCTCTATTGGTTTTTTTCTTTATTCAGTTGCAGGCCGAAAACAGTTTGGCATCTGTAGACTTTTTTGAAAGATTAGGTAGGACCGAGCGTTCTCATTTAGTAAAACCGGTTTTGGCTAATTATTTATTCTAAATGAGGATAAGGAAGGAAGATACACCCCTTCTTATTGAAAAACCAGTCAAAGAGTAGCTGAAGAGTGTAATAAAGGATAATCACATCTTCAAATCAGCAAACCTCCGATTAATTTAACACCAGAGTCGTAATAACTGTAAAAATGGGCGATTCAAGGAAAAATGCATTGAATCCAACGACAGGAACTGCCCCCTGGAATAGAAAACAAAATTAAAATTGTTAACTGACTGTTGAGCTCTGTAAAAAATATAGTCTCCGATTTGAACGAAGAGGACAGAGTTGTGTTTCCATGTCTCCATCCGCGGGCCAAGGTGTCACCGCCATTCAACGCAAAATTATGTAAGATAAGCGGTGAATGCGGAAAATTTTGTAAGATTTGACGGCTTCTTTGGCTTCGTTGGCTGCTAGGTCAGGTGCGCTCCTTATGGAGAACAGTAATGCAGCGGCTCTAGTCTTCAAAAAAAGCTAAAAAGGCCCAAACAAAAGCTGAGACAAGTTCACTGCTCCAAAAATTTGAACGCAAAAAATTTGAAAAATATAATTTTGCGGTGAAAGGCGGTGAAAATTTGAAAGGCGGTAAAAGGCGGTGAAAATAGAGTAAGCGGTGATCTTACGAAAATTTGCCACAATTCACCGCTGCAATATATAATTTCACCGCTAAATCTAGCGGTGAAATTACATATTTTAGCGGTGAATTGTGGTGAATTTTTGTTAGATCAGCGCTTACTCTAGCGGTGAACTTACATAGTTTCACCGCATTCACCGCATTTCACCGCAAAACTATCTACCGAAATTGCGGTGAAAAAACTGACTTTTCACCGCTTATCTTACACATTTTTCCGATATATTCTCGACCCGGGTCATAAATATGCGGATATACAATTTGTTTTGTTAAAAAAGTGAATTACGCGTATTTTGTAAGACAAATATACGCGTTGTAAGAAAGGCAACGTGCACTTTTTAGAAATAATTTAAATAAAGCAACGCGCTTTTTCAGAATCCAAACTGGCTTTGTGGCTACCTCACAAGGACATTCCTCCTTACCCGGGTTGAGTTAACAACGCTAACAATTGTAAAAAAATAAGAATTTACTTGAATGCGGTGACATGATGTAGGTGAGTTGTTTTTTTTGCGCCGAAAAAAAGAACTCACCGCTACGAATTGCAAATCTTTACTGCTAAGAACCCCAAATATTTATAGCTAATTGAATTTATTTCTAGTTTTCAGTAATGAAAATATAAGTTTCATCGTTAAAGATTTTCCAGAAAACAGTAGATTTTAAGCAAAAATATTATTTTCCAAAAACAGTAGATTTTATTCGGAACAAGGAGTTAATCAATTCAATTCAAACTCATAGTCAGAGATATCCAGAGGCCAACATTTTTCGGGTGGTTTCTTTAAAAAAGTAACTTTTTCTTCCGTAAAAACAGCGAGAAAAAAATCACCACTAAAACAGCACATCTTGCGTCAATTCATCGGTAAGAAAATCAAAGTAAATTGCATGGCGGTATATTTTTATAAGATTTGCTGTTTTTGGCGTCGAAACGTTTATTTTCACCGCTTCTTGTTGGTAACGTTGAGTTTTTTTTCTTCACGGCTTAAGCAATGAAAATATAAGTTTCATCGCTAAATATTGTTAATCTTACAAATTTTTAACGCATATGTTTTCTATAAAGTTTACTGAATCGGATTTATATTCAAAGGAAATATCATATAAGGAAGTTACAGATGGCGCATTCAAATATGATGTTGTTGACATGCAGTAGGTGAGAGGTGCGAAGCCGTGTACGGATGTTTCATTTTTGTAGGAATTTTGGTAAGTGTAGTGAAAACAAATCTTCACCGCTATAAACCAAAATTTTTTTGAAATACTTATTGTTCCGACCCTCTTGAGGGGGGAGGAACTATATACTCAACTGGGTTTTTTTTTGTTCCGTGAATTTTCGCCGCTCGATATATTCATCGTAGAGAGTTGAGACTGGTATCATTAGAAAGCTCGTCCAGCGTAGAATATGGAATTAAAAAGATTTTTTTAATTTTCGTTTTCTACAGGGAGTTATCGGGGCTTAAACTTCTGAGAAAAGAAGAGTGAATTCACGTTGTTTTTATTCACATTTTCCGGAATTTTTGCCTAAATTTTCGTCAATTTTGCTAAAATTTGTTATTATTTTTAAGAATAGTGTCGTTGATTTTATTTTTGAAGACGAACAAGCATTTTTGATTGTTTTGATTTAATTTTTTGGTCAAAAAATCTGGATAAACATTTCAAAATTTAGCCTTTTTCATCAACAACAGCACGAAATAAGCTACTTTAGTCCACTTTGATTAAATTTGCCTACAGTACACCCCCAAACAACACTCATACAATCTTTGTAGACTCAGAGGGGGGCTATTTCTACTTCAGAGTCCGCAGAGAGTGCCTTGTAGTTAAAACTTTGCCGTTTTTTGCTAACTTTACTCGTTGATTATCAAAACTGCAAAATTTATTTTGAGTTTCAACTCAGAAATTATCTATATCTACAATATTCGAAAAATCAATTGTTCTTAACGGACAATAAGTATTAACAGGGGTAGTTTTGGGCCATTCTTGGACTGTTACAATCCAAAAAAAATCGGGTTGTAATCAGTCGGTCTTTTTTTTAAAAAAAAAAACTTTTTTTTAATAATAAAGAACAGAACATATCTAATCAAAGCTCAGGAGTGATAGTTCCAACCAATTCGCTTGCTAAACAGCTCCAGGCTAAAGCATTTAGTTTTTTAATTGAAAGTTTATGGTCGTTTCTTTTTTAAAAATAATTGACTTTTCAATAAATAATGGCTTAATTAACTTTTCCTCTATTTTTTTTCTTAATTTGTTCAACTTCCAGCTTAGTGTCAGCAAAAAAAGACTGCTTCTTCTTTCTACTGAGTTAACATTTATTCTCGGTTGCAGTTTTAAGCCTGAAACTATTGTTTTCTGGCTTTGATACTACAAGATTTTAGATTTTTGTTTGTTTTGATATTTGCCAGTTTTTCACGTTTTCTAATTTTGTCACATTATCACATTATTGACAGTTCTCATGTCACCTTATTAGCATTCAAATTAAAGCACAATTGAACATATTAAAATCCTGAAAGATATAAATCATCGTTTTAATGGCCTGTACGCCTCTTTCTTGAAGAAATCAATTGAATTTTTTAATTTTGTCTTAACTGTCTTTTATACTTTGTCGTTTCGGTCGTATGAAATTTCCTGTATAGTGATAGCTTTCATTGGCTTTCCATGGAAGAATAGAAAAACCGATATCCTGATATTAGCAGATAGCTGATGGCTTTTATGACTTTCAAACCCATCGTTTTCCAAAATTAAAAAAAAACTTTTTTAACTTCGCAATTTTGTTCTTTTTATGTTTCTTTTTGCTACCTAATCTCGTTAGTTGATTACAGGTCAAATATGGCATTATGGGTTTCAAGGGAATAAAAAGGATTGGTGTCCCAAAATCTTTTTTTGAAAGATTTTGTTATGAGCTTACTGGCTTCGACACCGCTTTTTCACAAAAAAAATTAAATTAATTTGATTTTTGTCATATTTGACGTTCTTTTTGTAGATGCAAGAAATATTCTGGATAATTACAGGTCTCGAGAGTTTCCTTTTCATAAAAAATCGACGATATTTAAATAGCTCTTTTTGTAATTATTGCCTTTCATGACATTGAATGTAATTTTGTTTCGAAAAAAAATTAAAAGTATTACATACTTTAGCACTTCGCTTTTTTGTCTACTTGTTACCTAGTCTTACTAATGAATGGCCACGTACTATATTATAGCTGTTTGAAGAAGGTCCAATCAAATATATTTTGAGTGCCAAAATTTGGCTTGACGGTTTTGACAGCGTTTTCTGGCAAGTTTCAATTGAATTTTTGTTTGTTCTTTGTTGTTCTTTTTAGCCGCTCTAAAAAATGAATAAGGTCAGGTCCTAAAATTTGTGGTAATATTAATTTATTCCTAATGGTATTTATTGCTTTGAAGTTAATTGTTTCAAAAAAATAAGTTAATTTTTTTTACTTTTCTGTTTTTGTTCTTTTTTGTATAATTGTTACCAAACCTTTTTATGGACTGGTCGCATATGTTTTCTGGTGATTTATAAGTTATGTTTGTTTAGTTTCAGGTTTATCTGACGGTATGTTGACTTTGTTATTAAATTTAGTTTTTAAGAGGGACATAAATTTTTTGATGTAATTAATGTTTGTTGTTGTTGTTGTTTGATTTTGCTGTTCGTTTTGACTCGCTTTCTTAATATTGACATATTACAGCAATCTAATGCATCAATTTTTACTCCACTGAGTTATTTGTTTTGGAGGTTATCTTATCGTTCATACAGAATTTTTTGAAAAGACTTGGGCTTTTTTGGGATTCGCAAAAAATAATTTTTGGGTTTTTCTATCTGTTCCTCATTTGGTAGACAATTATGCCAAAATTGTGGATGGGCGGGGTCGGAACCTTATGTGCCATTGCACATTACCGAGCCGCCTTGTCACTTTTACCGCATTAATGGTAACAGATATGGGCGGTTTTTGGTGGAAACGAGTTTTCCCTCGCTATTTACCGCAATTCTTACTTTTTTTTTCAACAAAACCTCAACCGAGGTTTTTTCAAAATGCACTGTACAGAAAAGTCAGAATCACTTAATTTTCGTTTTTGTTTTTGGACGACACCCTCATTATGGCAACGGAGAAACTAAATTCAATTAATCATTTCGTCAATCGGGTCAAATAATTAAAACTTGACACTATGATCTCAACGTGAATTGGGTTTCAGTCAAATCAAAGTACTCCAAATGAGAAGATTTTGTTTGAATGTACATAAATCAAGTTAAAATCTTTTAAAAACTTCAGATTCTCCGTAGTTTGTGTGAACCAACCTGCTAGGTTTATACACAGCCTATATAGTACTTTCAGAAATCTCGTTCAATCTTGAAATTAACAAGACCAGGCTCTAAAAGCAGTAGCAGACAAGTAATCATTTTCATTCCTGTTCATCACGCCCCACCACAGAAAGAATGCAAGCAATGAACGACCATGGATACCATCAGAACAATATTTAGAGGATAAAAGTTGTTCCTATTAGATAAGTATTGCCTTTACTAAAATATAAAGCAAGCGAAATGGTAGGATTGAAGTTGAGTTACGTTCTCGCAGTTGTGAAGAGCGACCCATTCATTGTCAATTTTGCAGGCGATTGACCTAATTGTAGAAAAAAAGGTTTAAAACCTAAAACCAGTCAGTCTTAAGAAACTGCAGCTGCAACAGTCTGCAGGTTTATAGACATGGCCAAGACTTGCATTTAGACCTGCACGTCTTGGCCAAGACTTGCATTTATACTGACAAGTGTAAAAAGTTACATGATCAAAGCTCTGAATCAGTACTGATATAAGACTTGCAAGTGGACGTGCGCAGTACTGATATTGACGTGCCGTTCAGTCAAAAGTTAAAAATGGATTTGCTGTCCCTATTTGGCCCCCGGACGTTACTTTCATATCAAAACAGCGCTTAGCAATAGAAAATTCCAGCATGTTTTTTGTACAGATCATTGTTCTGATCATGTCCGACTTTGCAATTTATAGTCTGTAACTTGCGCGTCATATGAGTTCAAGTTGCTAAGCTTTTACTTAGTCTGTGTTTAATATGACCTCAAGCTTAACAGCACAAAATGCCGCGTGTCTTTTATCTTGGCAGAGATAATTACCAGACTTACTCTAAACTGAACATAATTACCCGCACTAATGTTTGCTCAAGTGGCTTTTAGCATCGTTCTGTTATATCTCAAGCATGGTTTCTAGAATCGTTCGGTTGCATTTTACTTATCTGTCTGAAACACCAAATCAGGCTCGCGGAAAACAGTAAAAGAAAAGAACATTAATTAAAATTGATCCAAATATCATGATCAAATAATTAATTAATTAAATAATCCAAATAGCTAGCTTGTTCAGTTTGTCCAGTTAGTGTCTGTTCTGAATGGGGCCTTCTGTTCTGAATGGGGCTTTCTGTTCTGAATGTGGCTTTCTGTTTCTGTTCTCTGTTTTAAATGTGGCTGGGTATGCAATTCACGAGTTGTTTTACCTCCCGAGGAGCTTGATGGCGTCCGATTGCAGCGCCACCTTTCCTGACCTGCCGAAGGTGGGTCTGGACTTTTCCCGAATAGGTGTCAAAGTGAACAAATTTTATGAACTTCACTGTCAATGAGGAAAATATCATTTGCGCAAAGAATAAACCGAGAAACAGTTGAGTTGAGACATCGAGAGTGTTTCCCAATGAAAGATCTAACATACATCTGAAAAACATATAAAAAGGCAGAAACTGGCAGAATGTGATTAATAGGTACAGACAAAGAGATTGAGGCATTAAGAACAGCTAGAACACATGAAACAAACAGGAACAGCTAGAAAAATGAAACAGGAAACATTTCAAGTCATTCGACATCATATTAAATATTAAATGTTGAATATTGAATCCAGCTATCAACTTTTAACGTTGCTAGGCAATGTTACAAAATTCCTTGAATGCAGAAAGCATTAACAATGCCAAATGATGGTACCCGCCGTGTCCTTTTTTTAAAAAATGATATGGACAGTTGTCGTCAAAGTCCTCACGCCTGACAACTATTGTACTTTTAAATATAAATCCCAATTGATTTCTAAAGAACATGTTGTTTTTTGAGACAATTTCCATAGGAAGATGTTTGCGTCGCATATGTCCAGCGAACCGAACTTCAGTCGGCCAAATTACGTCACGAAACTCTTTAAATTTTTTGCAATTGTAGTGCATTGGTTTGTATAGGGCGTCGTTGTCACCAACGATAACAAAAACGTGTGTGTAATTGGACGCTTTTGCGCTCAGGCTCATTAAATGGTCACAAGATCGGCCTCCTTCCCCGTCATAGACAGGTCTGTAAAAAAATTTTGGATAAAAAAGTAAAATGTTTTTTTTGAAAAAGAATTAGAACAATACCTATGGTTTTGTAGAAGTTCGTTAGCTTCTAAGTACCATTTCGCATCTCGTAGGTTGGAATCACCAAAAACCAAAATGCGCATTTAGAAAAAAATTACCTCAAAATCCTAACAAAACGCTTGACACACATCATCTAGTAGCCATATATCCGAATGAAAAATCTGCTGCAGCTACGATCATAAGGAATAGACAGTGATATAATTTAAAACTCACTAAAGCACGGCATTCTACTCCACGGTATACCCAAACCAATTAAGCCTTTGAGTACATTTTAAGGGTATAAACAGTTCAAAAGCAAAATAGTAGTAAATCTTCCCCCGGAAGGCGATCATACTGCCCAGGTTGAGGTGCCAGACCGAAAGTCGATATGTCCAGACCGAAATGAACGCACAAGGTGGCGTCGTGCGTTCAAAAGTACACGGTCTGGAAAAAATGAACGCACGATATTCTGGTCATATGAAATTTTGAACGCACGATAGTCTGGATATAAGCAATTTTGAACGCACGACAGTCTGGACATATGCAATTTTGAACGCACAATAGTCTGGACATATGCAATTTTGAACGCACGATAGTCTGGACATATGCAATTTTGAACGCACGATAGTCTGGGCATATGCAATTTTGAAAGCACGATAGTCTGGACATAGGCACTTTCCGTCTGGGAGGGTCTGGACATAGACACTTTCCGTCTGGGACAGTCTGGACATATCGACTTTTGGTCTGGCACCTCAACCTGGGAACCTGGGTGCGATTTAGACGAGAAACAAACAGACACTTAAGCGCAAATATTAGCTGCAATTTTGCTTGCGGAAGAAAAAATTTCCAGGATCTCATTAAAAATTCTCCTAACAGAACACAGTGAATAAAACTTTTCTATATTAACAAAGTGGCTAGAAATATGAGAAAAAAAATGAAAACGTCCTGAACCATATATATATTTATATATATATATATATATATATATATATATATATATGTGTGTGTGTGTGTGTATAGAAATAAGTTGCGCCATCGTAGCAAACTTTCGGCCTTGATTGTGTCCTGTCCCATTATTCAGGATTTCAGAGTTTATTTTTCAGAGTTCTTGAGAACAGAAGTTGCTTTGAAATGTGAACTGAATTTGCGTTGACTTTTGAGTAGGTCCATAGATTGTTTAACAAGTTACTAAACAAACTTTTTCGCAGACTTTTGATCAATCAAGTCAGGAAGTCACGGTCTCGACTTCGTTAATTCAAAGTTGTAGATGCTATATAATACTTTTCAAGACAACAAATTGATCTCTCACATTAAGGTTGAAGTTGATTATGATATCAATTAACCAAAACCCAATATCTTTATGCCGGGTTGAAAACTCAGCCAACAAGAAGACTTGTACGGATCTATGATACGCGATAGAGAATATTTCCTTATCCTCCTTTAGATTTGAAGTGTAGAGTTGACAAAAAAACACGCGCATTCAATAATATAACAGCGGTCAAGAACTCATATTTTGTTCACCTCTTAATTACTACTGAATTTAGGAATTTGATCAGGTAGGTCTTTCTAGGGTCCGCACTACGAAGTTAGTTTAATACAGTAGTACATAAGAGGAGCGTTAGGGGCGGGGGCATTTCTACGATACTAAACATGAGAATATAGGGAGTGATTCTCAGTGGTCATTTCTAGGGTACTTATACAAGGGAATATAGCGGGCTCTGCAGTTTGGGTATTTATACGACAACAAAACTTGAGAATACGTGGTAATCGTAAGTGAGTATTTTAAACTTATATTCTAATATACTTTTATACTAACTTATATACTTTTATACTAATTTATGTAATTTATACTTAAACACAGAAAATAGGGGTTTAACTTAAAGGCATATTTTTTACTCTTAAGCAAGAGGCTATAAGGGTTTATCCTATGTGAGTGTTGTCAAAGTACCTGAACAAGGAAATATGTTGAATGGTTATTCGTTGTGTTTCACCATTGAGAAATAAACACAGAATTATAGGGGTTAACTGAAGTGGAAATAGGTTTGAATTAAAATTCTTTCTTTTCTCTATATATATGTCAGTTCTCTGCCTATAAAACTGGGGGTTCAACCTTGAAATGTCAATTCACAAGGAGCGTTTGATGGCAACGAATGCAGCGATAGAAAAGAAACGTGTTCACGAAGTATATCAGCAGGCAAAAAAGTAAAATTTTCATTGTACAATGAAAGGTATATGTATTTCTTAGCAGCTGGTTTTTACCCAGATACCGACCGAACCCCATTTAGATGTTTCATTAAACTTCAGACCCTATGGTGGGATCATTGGTATTAATAATTTTTTTCTTGGAAAAAAATAAGGTATAATAAAATTTGAGGTTTCGTGCCATTTTATATGACACCTCTGGTTTTGTCTTCGAATGAAACACGTTAATTTTACGTATTCTCTTGTCTAGTTACAGAAGATTATCTGCGTCACATGAGAGGCATAGCTTTTTGTCTCTTTGATAAGGCTTTCAAGAGAAATTTGTTCAGTCTTTTGGCATGTTGAAACTGCGATGGGTTGATCTTGATTTCAAAAGATTCCGCCAGCTAAAATTGTTTTATAATAGAAGAGATGTGTGTGCGCTCATCCTTACAACAAAAAATTTCTATTCTACCCTCGACCTTAATATACTTTCAGCAATTGATAAACGGTTTTTTTTAAAAAAAATTAATCCGTTGGCCTCGGAGAACAAAAAATAACCACATTGGTACTTGACATTATTCAGTTTTATTTTTCCTGGGCCATTTTTTAAAAAAGAACTGAGAAGGCGGATACTTCAAGACAATTTTCCAAAGAGACGTTATCAAATTGGATTGATTACCTCAATTTATATCGCGACATACTCGTTTGTTTTTTACATGCTGTAAATTGTCCGAAAGGACACCAAAATATACACTGTGCATATTAGAGGGCCATACTGTTTAATCAGCGGCTGACTAAAGAATCTTTGATTGACAAAAACAAACTCATCCATCCTTCAAATCATTTGTCTCAAGTTTGACAGTTAGCAGTTTACATAACGGATGATGTCCAGCTGATTTTACATTTGTTAAAGAAGCGACTGTTGATGGTTGTAGTCAAACTGTGCTAATGAAGCAACGAATTACTTATTTTGATGTTAAAATAGACAACTTGAAACGATATACTGTGTCTGCAAGATAAAACAAAAAGGCTGAAACTAATTCTTTTACCTATACCCAAGTACGCAGTAACAATTCTGATGTCTATAGCAGATGAGAGTTTCTCACCAAAAAGCAAGAACCGAATCAGAGGCGACAATGCGGAATAAGATGTTTTGACTCGGTGAACGCAAATTGTAGTTTTTGCTAACAAAAAATTGATGAAAACTCTCAAACTGCAGTTTTTCCTATAATTGTTTTTTCGAAAAAATATATGCAGTCCGAGTTTTATTTTTTTTATATAGACATTCTCCTAGATGAGTGAACTTAACGACAATAACTTTTTTTAGTAGTTTTGTTTTTTTTCTCAAACTTGTTTGTGAAAAATCAACATTCTGGTTTTTCCTTCTTTCGGGTACCCTCTACGTGATCGTATTTCGTATTAAAGATAAATTCCAATGAATTCGACGGTTGTTGGTTTTCTCTGGCCCGTATGTTGGTTGTGGAAAAACTAAACTGATTAATTCAAAACATAATCGCACTTAAGCTCCAGTCTGGATTTATTTCTACTGGGCCGACCGACCTAATTTTCCAATCTTTGAGAGATGAATAAACATTTAGTTTTCTTTGTTTTTTTGTACAAATAATAGAACTAAATTTTCGCTTTTCAGTTTTTAACGAATCATGTGAAGAAATTTCCAACATTTAAAGTTTTCTAAATTAGCAACAGCTGGAGGTCATAAAATACAATTGTGCATTACGTGAAACAAAAATTGTTTCAACAAAACAAATGGTCCAGAACTAGTTATCTTAGTACAAACTAGATTCCTTTTATTTAAATCGCTTCGAATTTCCCGGATGTATGGTTCAATTGGTTGACAACTTCTTACCCCACAATTTTTTTGAGAAAGTTACGAGCTTCCTACAAAGCAACCTTTTATTCGTTCCTTAATTTTTCTCATTTTATTTCATACGTTAACCGATACAGCTCCATTATTGTTCCTCCAGCGCCTTCAATTTTTGTTTTGCCTGCAGTAGGAAAGAAATTGGTAAAAACCTAACAGGTGAAAGAAAGAGAACTATGTATGTTTCAACAAATGCTACAAATAACAGACAATAAGAAGTTTTAAAAAAAAATCAGGACAGCTTATAATATTTTTTCTATGCAAATGCGTCCTGATCCTGCTTATTTGCAACCTTGTAAAAGAAGACGATTAAATGAAACGTTGAAAAGTCACTTAGAAGAATTTTATCTGATCAGATATGTGCGATGTTCTGAGAATAAATTTTGAAAGAGAAAAGAACTGCTAAAAACGGTTTGTTCCTTCTGTTACTTGTACTTAAAAAAATGAACACAAAAAATTTCAATCTGATTCCAATGCAAAGTGTTATGTTGAAACAACCAGTAAGGAAAATAAAGTTCTTGACAAAATTATTTATAGAAACAAAATTACTAATTAAGCACTCATGCAACAAAATGCACCAATTTAAGAAGACTAAATAGAGCGAACGGATAGAGCAGTCCAAACAGAGCCAATAAGAAATTATCAAGAACCCGCAAAAAAGGAATAAATGATGACAAGTGGAACTGTTTGTCACGAAAAACCCGAAAAAAATCATGTTTTGACTCAATAATGGCGCAACTAGATCTGAAGAAGAATCATAAAATAGAACTTGCAGAGATGGTTGATATTATCCTGCATATTAGATACCCTTACAATTACAGAGCACGGCAGATCAGTATAAGTTAGCGGAAAACCAACAAAAATGGCAAGTTCCATCCTTTTAGTATTATCAGCAGCCGTCTACTAAAAAAGTTGATGAGTCAATAAACACACAACTTTAAAGAGTTCACCCAATCGAGCCTGAACTGGATATACACTTTTAAGCCAACCAAAATTGGCAAATCTATTAGATTGAACAAGAATTCTTTCGAACTCACCAAAGTCCGCAATCAGGACGCGGTAAAATTATCAGCGGAAAAAAATGTCAAAGACATAGAGACAGGAGATCGAAATCAAAAAATGAGATCGCCTTTTCTACTGAAAGAAATAACTTGGTGCAATGTTATTCAACAATGCCTGCCTGCGTGGAAGCCCAAAGCGGCTGTATACACACAGCATATTGGTAATCAATAAAAGGAATTTTTTTTAAATCAAAAAAGTCCTTCGCAAAGCAACCATTCGATTCGCTTTGATTTCTAAGACTGAGAATAATTGTTGCAGACATTAGGGAATTTTTTCCATAGACGAGGCGCGTTTTGACACTTTTGCAAAAAATCGAGGAGTCAGGTATTTTTGACAGCAGTTAACTGTCCGTCACATTATCTCAGAATGGAACCGCTAAAAAGGAAATATGCAATCCAAAAAAAAGATCAAGTTCAAAACATGATCAAAATTGTGATTTGAAGGTGATACACACTTTCTCGGAACATCCAGAATTTATATGATAAAAGTGGGATTCAGTTATACAATACCTTAAAGGTAAAGAAGATTAAAACACATCAAATTTTGATACCATGAGGAAAATTGAACGTGTTATTGTTTTTGATAAATTCGATCAGTTTGTGATACTAAAACACACACGTGTTAACCGAGTCGCTAAGTCTCAAAAGTAACAAACGAAGACGTGCCACAAAGAAAGGATTGACGTGTCTGCTTGAGCGCTCAAACAAGCACTTTTCAAAATTTTACTTTGGAGACTTTGTTAGAATTGTTAAAATGTACAAAGCTTTCAGAAAAGATCTAATCGTTTCGGACAAAAATGTTTAGTTAAGGATATTCCAATGTTATAGAGGTCAATACATTCTCTCGTTGATGCGAACGAAGAGAAGTCGGTGGGTGAATTTGGTCAACCGAAATTGCAACAGGTTCGTAAATGCAAAAAAAAAAGAAAATAGCTTGCACTCGTTTTTTTATGACTTCAAAGTACATCTTCTGCGTCCAATAAAACTTTTAAATCAAATATTGCTTCCTTTTATAACTTTTTCAAAAAAAATCAATTTTCAAGCAATTGAATTGTTGCGCTTATTGATATTATCTTCCCAAAGACTTTGAAATAAAGTTTCGGTGGGTTTTGCTTTCAGCCTGAAACAATGTAAAGAAGCTCAAACAAGAGGCCAGTAATAACTCTTTATCAGATGCTGAATCAAAGCTGGGTTTTGTTCCGGGGATATTTGACAGAGAAGATCAGCTTCCCAACTTTTCTTTCAGAGAATTACAGAACTTTGGAAGTTATGAAATTTTGTTTAGAAAACGGTTAAAGATTACGTTGCCAAGCGGAGAAACTCCCCAATTTAATTGGTTTTGGTCATTCCAGAAGGCAAATTTTTGAATATTGGCTACAAAACGAACACCACTACAGATAGATTGTTAAAAACTGAAAATAAATTCCAAATTGAGTTATCGGCTTATTCAATTGCTGTTAAACATTTAATTTTTGTGTGTGCGAAGAGTAATGTATATCACTAAGTGGGTAATTTCAAGACACTTGGTTTTTGAGTCAAATTTCTTAAACAATGTCTGAAAAACGGTAGCGTATGTGAAGTTGAGCATAGAATTTTCGAATTGTAATAACCAAAATGTTTTGACAAACACATTTCAGCGCACAATTGAATGTGACATGGCTTCCTTCCAGGGAACACGAAAAAGTCTCTTGACGCCGGATTGCAATTTTTTTGGATTCGTAATACGCAAATTGAAGACGTTCACTGCATTTTTCCGGATACCTTTGATATTAAAATGGTTTCGGAGCTTTCGCTGCGGGTATTGCTCGTGTTGCTTTACCTTTAGCACGAAGTTTCTTTTTACCGACTCGAAAAGGCAGTTGAAAAAAAAATTGACACAAAGTTTTCCTGAAATAGTGCACGTAGTGAGCAATGAAAGAACTCCGAAGCAAGCGCTGAGAGAACAAATTGTTGTTTCGAAAACAAAAAAACAAAGAAGCCGGTCAAATAGATCATCCAAAAAACATTATGTCCACTCGCAGACCTCTAAAAAGAAGTCTGTCTGATTGCTTCACAAAAGTTAACGATAACCGCTAATTTGTTGCCAACACAACCAACGCACAATTCTCTGGATTTATTTGAGAAACCAGTCATAAAATTCATAAGCCGTACTTTTGAAGCAAGGTGTTACAAATAATTGTTTTCTGACTCTGACTGTACGGTATCTACTAATGGAATAAAATGCTCAACTGCTAAAATAATCATTTTCCCATGATTTTATTCACCCCGAAATTGCTCATTTTCTGTAGAACTGAAGATCTAATAGGCTCTACCAAACGAAATTGAAACTATATTAATTGGCAAAAAATGCAATTAACTATGAGAGCGCACGACACGTGTCGTGGAACAATAAATTGTTAAACTAACGAGCAAAGTCAAAAAAATGACTCAGGTCTGTAAACTAATAATCATAAATTTTTGACAGCTTTTTAGCAAACAGTTATTCCAAAAAGATTGAGACCAAATTCATTTTTAATTGTCAACGCGTCAAACGCTGAAACAAAAACAAAACAGTTTGGCTTCTAACAAGCGAATGACAAACCGATATGGTACAAAACAAGCGAATGATATGGATCTACAGAAATATATACTGGCATTCGGTTTCTAACGAGAGAGAAGTTCAGCTAAAAAATCAGCACATTCATAATCAATACGAAGAACTGAGTGCCATATTTTGTGTTTTTGTTGTTCGTCTTAAATTTTTAAGAATTGTGTTAAATATTCTGATAATGGTTTGATTCAATTTATTATTCACATAATGTTCTATCTCTACTAATAGTACCAACAAATTTAGGCCGAGTTTTTAGTTTTTCTGCATTAAAAGCGATTAAACTGCAAGTCAGTATTCATATTCAAACTTCGATATCCAGTCACAAAGATATCCATTATCTGACTAAAATCACAGGAATGAGTTTCAAATAATACTGTTTCATTTTAACGTAAAATTTCAATGCTGAAATTGTCAGTTTGTGTTCACTTGACTTTGTGAACTTGACTTTTGCACGGTTGCTAAAGTCACTGGCCTTACAGTTTTTAAGTGCTTTTCAAAATCGTAAGATTCTTTGGGCTGCACAGGTTGATTTTATTTTTGCTCTTGCAATGAGGTGCTGGTAAAAAATACCTTACTGTTGTTATGGGGTCTAGTTTTTCTCCTTTTTCATGTTAAACCCGATCTTTATATTCAGTTTTAAAATACAACATTTTATTCGCCAAAACCCGTGCTCGTGTCAAAAGAAAAGAATTTGTTTTTTTTTACTATGTCATCGTAAGTTGCATCGCCTCCTGTTACCTCTAACGTGGAAATGGTTATTACAAGGTGTTGTTAACTATCAAAAATCTGAATCAAAATGAGAACAGATTTCAAACTATTTTTTGACTGAAAATAAAATTTTTCCTTCCAACTTGTTTTCAAGCTGAGCTGCTGAAGTTGAGTTTTAGTTTTTTTTGATGGTGTGTCAATCTTCACTTTTGTATCTTCTTCTCCTGAATTGTTTGAAAAACTCTTCTTGGTTTTGAGTAATGTGTTGTAAGCTAGTCAAACTCCTATATCGTCAAAGAGAACCGTTTTTGAATTTCGTAATCGTCGTGAACTTTCTTGAGGAGCTTCAGACACGCGTGAGTTCCTCACATTTCATATGTTTTAAAATGACATTGTTTACGCCTGTTTCCGTCTTTGAAATTATTGTACCAATCACCAAATTCAAAGTTTTTGTGCCAATTTTATCTATAAATTAAACGGCATATTTATTTCAGCTTTGTCATAATTTTTGGTCAGATAACGGATTTTTGTGATATTGGAGTGATCAATTACAACCAACCACCTTGAAGAAGCACCCAACCGTAAATAGCACAGCATGTTTTTATTGAACAACTATCGTCACGCTTTTCGGCGGATGTCATGTTTAATTAATAAAAAAAACATGATCAGTTAGAGTGTGTGTTCCAAGGAGCCTTTTAACAACGTACAGTCAGAGACCAAACTGATAAACACAACTGAAATCAATCTATTATGAAAATTTGGTCAAAAACTCTTGATAAGAAAAAGAAAATACGAAATACATAGGGCTGACTTGTGTGCATGTACTAATTAAAAAATCATTGTCACAAAAACTTGTGGTCAAACACGTGTGTGGTCCACTGATAAGAACTCGCGGTTATAATACGTTGTTCTCCAGGAGGATAATAGCTGTTGGATCAAAACTGTCGTTGATCAAAGACAAATATGAGCGTATGGAGTGTCTAAACCTTAAAATAAAGTAGGTGAAACCAGCACAGCTAAAAAAATCAAGAAAATCTTTTTAAGAAACGAAAATCTCTACTTCTTACTCTCAGATTCTTAAGGGACCTGGCAAAAGACAGTAGCATATTGGACTATATACAGCAACTACGTTAGTTTTGTGCAATAATTCACAGACTCTTCGCGAAAAAAAACTGGTTTACTTCAGATTGCTTCAATACACAATAAACGATTATTGCGTCGTGGCGATCTTGCCGGGAAAGACGTTCACTGCCCATGGAATTGTTATAGATTCTCAAGTTCTGGTACCAACCACCAAGTTCAATTGTGTGGCTCTCAGGACAAGGCCGTTTTGCCCAGCAATACAAAGCATCTCTCGTTGAGTATGAATCTGATTGTGTGCGTCCTTTTGAAAAGCAATTTTCAGCTCACGTTGCTCGCGACATTTTAGCCAGTCTTTGGGGCTTTCAATTATCAACTACAACAATAGTGAATACATCGGGACATAACTTACAGACAATTTTGCAAGCAGAATCTAGCGCTACAACAACGCCGTCTACACGAAGACCGTCATTTTTAATGCAGTGCGTAGAGATCAAAATCCTTGGTTAATTATTATTGAAAAACCCCAATACTACAATGCTTTCAGGAGCATACTTTGCGCAAACTCGGACACTTCTTTCTGTGCTTTTTTTGAAGAACAAAAAACTCTAATTGCTCTATCGTCTGTGCTTTTGTTAAGGCTTACCCTTATTTTTTATATAGTTTCATATTTAATTGAACCGACGTAAAGTGCAAAAAATGCACTAACACTAATAGGTACAGCAGTCTATACATAACCAAAACACAATCGTTTACAAATTTTCCCCCTGTTATTTGTCATATAGAATATTTTCCTAAGCCTGTACTGTTAAATAGCAAATAACTTGGAGAGTTTTCTGTGCATTCACTTTCCTGTAATACTATAAATAGAAAAAAAATCAGAGAAAGCGCAATTTCACTGAAGAAAAAAAACAATTCCTCAAGAACAATTTAAACTTCTTTCACATTTTGGTCGGAGAAAATAGTTGTTTCGACCTTATAATTATCACTCTTACCCATTAAATTAGCAAAACGATCTAAATGGGCGCTCATAATAACAAGTGAAAACGTGCAAAACTTAAGCTGGAATAATTGAAATTGAATTGATCGTTCCACAAATTACAAACAAAGATTCTACAAAAGCTGTTAGAAAAGGACACTACATCGTTATCTATTTATCAGTTGTTTTCTAAATGCCTTTAAAAGAGCTTTGTGTGACAGAGTTTTTGAAAAAAAAACAACAGAGCAATTTTTTGCTGTTTTTTCGAAATATTAAGAATGACCTTTCAAGGCAAAAAAAAAGATCTCCGAAAACATTAGGGATGAAATGAAGAGTTTCCATGGCATTAGCAGGCAGGGAACCAAAGAATGCTCACCGCATTCCGTGATTTTATACTAAACGTTTTTGAGATAATAAATTAAGATCTTTGAGCTATTAGCGACTAATTAGTTGACTTTATAATTAACGAAGCAAGCTTTTGAAATTTTTGAGTACATATAAGACCTGTGCGATGCAAAACAAATACTTTCATAAGTATCATTACCAAAAAATTGCTCTTTTCTTTTTTTTAAAAACGTCTGACTACTCAAATTTCAATGGCATCTGGCCATGATTAGAACATCAGTTGCCCAAATTATATAATATAGAAACCCGTTTTTTTGCTGTATTCAACTCCTACGGGGCACGATTTTACCTTTCTGAGAACACCTCCTATTTAAAAAGGCATCAAAAAAAATCTAGCTGTCACGTAATTGTCAAGTTTTTAAAGTATACGACGATTGACGAAAACACTAACTCTTTTCTGATGATGCTGCATCATGTCTTCCCACAAAGTCCTAAGCCTTTTTACACTGGAGTTTTTCTGCTTACCGCATCTTCTAAGTAGCATTACTAAAACAGCCAATTTCAGTCAGTAGTTAGAAGTACATTAAAGCGGCTATTCTCTCTGTTAGGCACATAAAATTGGAAATAACAGAGGAGAAACATCAATTTCAAACCAGCCGGAAAACATGAAATACAAATTAATGGCCTAAACTACATTAGTCTAGCTTTAAATAACTGTCAAATAATCACAACCATCAGAGTAACGGACATAAATTGCATATCAATGACAATTGGGGTGCATGTCGACAACTATAATATCAAGATTATCCTCACATTTCATATGTTTTAAAATGACCTTGTTTACGCCTGTTTCCGTCTTTGAAATTATTATACCAATCACCAAATTCAAAATTTTTGTGCCAATTTTATCTATAAAATAAACGGCATATTTATTTCAGCTTTGTCATAATTTTTGGTCAGATAACGGATTTTTGTGATATTGGAGTGATCAATTACAACCAACCACCTTGAAGAAGCACCCAACCGTAAATAGCACAGCATGTGTTTATTGAACAACTATCGTCACGCTTTTCGGCGGATGTCATGTTTAATTAATAAAAAAAACATGATCAGTTAGAGTGTGTGTTCCAAGGAGCCTTTTAACAACGTACAGTCAGAGACCAAACTGATAAACACAACTGAAATCAATCTATTATAAAAATTTGGTCAAAAACTCTTGATAAGAAAAAGCAAATACGAAATACATAGGGCTGACTTGTGTGCATGTACTAATTAAAAAATCATTGTCACAAAAACTTGTGGTCAAACACGTGTGTGGTCCACTGATAAGATTTCGCGGTTATAATACGTTGTTCTCCAGGAGGATAATAGCTGTTGGATCAAAACTGTTGTTGATCAAAGACAAATATGAGCGTATGGAGCGTCTAAACCTTAAAATAAAGTAGGTGAAACCAGCACAGCTAAAAAAAATCAAGAAAATCTTTTTAAGAAACGAAAATCTCTACTTCTTACTCTCAGATTCTTAAGAGACCTGGCAAAAGACAGTAGCATATTGGACTATATACAGCAACTACGTTAGTTTTGTGCAATAATTCACAGACTCTTCGCAAAAAAAAATTGGTTTACTTCAGATTGCTTCAATACACAATAAACGATTATTGCGTCGTGGCGATCTTGCCAGGAAAGACGTTCACTGCCCAAGGAATTGTTATAGATTCTCAAGCTCTGGTACCAACCGCCAAGTTCAATTGTGTGGCTCTCAGCACATTGTCGTTTTGCCCAGCAACACAAAGCATTTCTCGTTGAGTATGAATCTGATTGTGTGCGTCCTTTTGAAAAGCAATTTTCAGCTCACGTTGCTCGCGACATTTTAGCCAGTCTTTGGGGCTTTCAATTATCAACTACAACAATAGTGAATACATCGGGACATAACTTACAGACAACTTTGCAAGCAGAATCTAGCGCTACAACAACGCCGTCTACACGAAGACCGTCATTTTTTAATGCAGTGCGTAGAGATCAAAATCCTGGGTTAATTATTATTGAAAAACCCCAATACTACAATGCTTTCAGGAGCATACTTTGCGCAAACTCGGACACTTCTTTCTGTGCTTTTTTTTGAAGAACAAAAAACTCTAATTGCTCTATCGTCTGTGCTTTTGTTAAGGCTTACCCTTATTTTTCATATAGTTTCATATTTAATTGAACCGACGTAAAGTGCAAAAAATGCACTAACACTAATAGGTACAGCAGTCTATACATAACCAAAACACAATCGTTTACAAATTTTCCCCCTGTTACTTGTCATATAGAATATTTTCCTAAGCCTGTACTGTTAAATAGCAAATAACTTGGAGAGTTTTCTGTGCATTCCCTTTCCTGTAATACTATAAATAGAAAAAAAATCAGAGAAAGCGCAATTTCACTGAAGAAAAAAAAAACAATTCCTCAAGAACAATTTAAACTTCTTTCACATTTTGGTCGGAGAAAATAGTTGTTTCGACCTTATAATTATCACTCTTACCCATTAAATTAGCAAAACGATCTAAATGGGCGCTCATAATAACAAGTGAAAACGTGCAAAACTTAAGCTGGAATAATTGAAATTGAATTGATCGTTCCACAAATTACAAACAAAGAATCTACAAAACATGTTAGAAAAGGACACTACATCGTTATCTATTTATCAGTTGTTTTCTAAATGCCTTTAAAAGAGCTTTGTGTGACAGAGTTTTTGAAAAAAAAAACAACAGAGCAATTTTTTGCTGTTTTTTCGAAATATTAAGAATGACCATTCAAGGCAAAAAAAGATCTCCGAAAATATTAGGGATGAAATGAAGAGTTTCAATGGCATTAGCAGGCAGGGAACCAAAGAATGCTCACTGCATTCCGTGATTTTATACTAAACGTTTTTGAGATAATAAATTAAGATCTTTAAGCTATTAGCGACTAATTAGTTGACTTTATAATTAACGAAGCAAGCTTTTGAACTTTTTGAGTACATATAAGACCTGTGCGATGCAAAACAAATACTTTCATAAGTATCATTACCAAAAAATTGCGCTTTTTTTAAAAAAACGTCTGACTACTCAAATTTCAATGGCATCTGGCCATGATTAGAACATCAGTTGCCCAAATTATATAATATAGAAACCCGTTTTTTTGCTGTATTCAACTCCTACGGGGCACGATATTACCTTTCTGAGAACACCTCCTATTTAAAAAGGCATCCAAAAAAATCTAGCTGTCACGTAATTGTCAAGTTTTTAAAGTATACGACGATTGACGAAAACACTAACTCTTTTCTGATGATGCTGCATCATGTCTTCCCACAAAGTCCTACGCCTTTTTACACTGGAGTTTTTCTGCTTACCGCATCTTCTAAGTAGCATTACTAAAGCAGCCAATTTCAGTCAGTAGTTAGAAGTACATTAAAGCGGCTATTCTCTCTGTTAGGCACATAAAATTGGAAATAACAGAGGAGAAACATCAATTTCAAACCAGCAGGAAAACATAAAATACAAACTAATGGCCTAAACTACATTAGTCTAGCTTTAAATAACTGTCAAATAATCACAACCATCAGAGTAACGGACATAAATTGCATATCAATGACAATTTGGGTGCTTGTCGACAACTATAATATCAAGAAATGGAGAACAGTGATTGTGTATGAATATCTACTGTTTATCGACTCCTTCAAAATAATGCACAGCTCGCTGGGAAAATTCAATGAATTATTACGCAAAATTTGGTTTGGCATAACGTAGGCAACGATCCGACAATCTTGGGTGACAAAAAAGGGCTGCAGAAACAGAAAAAATGCTATCCAATAATTGTCCGTGGTTAATTGTACCAACTACACTAGTCTACCACCACCGAACAAGTGGGTTAACATCCCTGACAATGATTTTGTAAAATTATAGAAATCAATCTAAACCACTCAAGCAGCGTTTTGGAATTTCTTGGCTGCTTATCTAAAGACTATCACGATTTGTATCTAAAACCAGACTGTGAGCTCTTTGCCTGGGTCGCTCAATTTGAACAGAACTCAATTTCATTAAAAGTAAATTGAACTGCATGCAATGCTTCACCTCGACTATTTTAGTTATAGAAGCTTCAACGAGGAATCGTTAAAGCAGAACTCAAGTTATTGACAGTGAAAACATTGGTATATAAATGAGCCTGCTACTGCTGCTGCTGTCAGCTATGTGTAACAAAACTGACGTTTTGTTGCCAACAACCAAATCGGTCCATAATTCTTAGGAAAATCCGTAATTTGGTTTCTGTGTTGATTCAAGCAATTTATAAGGAGAAGTGATGCAACTTGAAAACTCCCCTCTCGTAGTTTGCACTAACCACAGAAATCACCCTTCAAGCGCACTTAGACACAGCTTAAAAGGCCAGCGTGGATTACTTTTTCGGTTTTGGCCTATCATACTCAGCAGACAGGCTTGCTGACGACCGTGATCCCTTGTCCTATATCTATGAAACAGTTGATAAAGACAGGCTGGGAAAATACCAGTTGAGCCTGAGAGAGCAGCACAATCTTCCCGCATAAAAAAAATGTTTTTTATAAAAAGAGACATATGGTATTTTACAAACTACTCAAACCTAAAATTTGATTTCAACTAGTTATCAAATAGTCCCAGAGAGTGCTGAAAATTTGTCAAGGACACTGGCTATAACCGTTTATTACGGTACACAGTGAAAAACGACAAGCGATGGCTAATAATTTTGAAAAAAAAACATACATTTAAGTGAACAATGCTTTTTGCGGACAAAACTGTGATTTTAAGCAACGCCCTTTTCAAGTAACAATCACACGTAATAGCAAACAAGTGCTGAATATTTTGTCAAAGATTCAGTCTGACCGGTATCGGATTTTCAGCAAAAAATTGGCTGCAATGACCACATGACTAAAATTTATTGCTTGGATTACACTCAACTTTAGTGGGAGCCACTATCTTATACATGACTAAGTTTCAGCTGTGTTTTTGTTGTTCAGTTTTCGTCTCTTAATGGTGACACAGACAGGTCTTTTATATTTGGTTATAAGTCTTTCACAAGGAATTATCAAAAGGGCCGCAGTCGATTCTGAGCCAATTCGATTTCCTCGAAACCACCTCAATTCACCGTCTTTCCACTTGAAAGAAAGATTGAATTCGAGGAAACAACATCACAAAAATCAATCCTATGCCTCTGGCTGAAGCTGTACTCTATTCTCTCCACATGAGAGTTCTTTAAATTCTCTTTAAAATCAGAATTGTTAGTCCTACCATAGGCATATATAGCTTGTTAGTAAACTTCTCGAAGCTGTTAGTTTGTATTGTTGTTATATAGGGGATTTGTAACTATAGGAGCGCAATTTTTCTCATTTTTTCTTTATTTTTTTGTTGTTTCAGAACACTCTCTGCAAAAAAAACTGACCGAAGCAAAGATAATCAACAACAGCTAGGGCATACAGACTTTGTGAATACTCTAAAGTCAGCTAACAATTAACGCGCAGAGAGAAGCGGAATTGTTTCTGACCACCAATCGTTGAAAACAATAAATACGAACAAGACCTGCTTTTCAGCATTATCCAATGAGCGCTATTAACAACCCGATTGCATAAGAACCTTCTTTTTAACGATTATTATCTGGGTAACTCTGCTATTGATGAAATAAATTGGTGCTGAAACAATGGGGATTAGAAATGCAAAAATTCTGGTGAATTCAGTGACTTACTGCTAATTTCAACTGTAGAGTGGGACAACAATTTTTTTACCACAATCATCTCCAGAAATCACAACCTAAAGCTCCGACACTTGGAAACCACTCGAATCTGGATTTCCGACTAAGCGAGCTGGCTAATGATAAACTATTCGAACATTGAGAGCCAATTTTGATGCCCGCTCGGACGAAAACTCTGTACTCGATAACCAGATTATTAATTAAAAACGAAGCATTGAAATCGAACTAGACGAAACACTTTTGAAATCTGTAAGGCGTGCTTAGACTAGCTATTAGTTTTGTTAGCGCAAGAGAGCTCACGAAAAACTGACAAGTTTGCATGAAGTGAGATATTTTGTTTAGACATAGTGTGATAGTGTCTTGAATGCGCTCAGGCAACTGAAAAAGAAGCGGTTAGACAAGAAGATGGAAGAGACATGCAATCAAAAGCAAGAGAGATTTTATGAAATTGAAAGATATTTAATCCCACATAAACCATTTCCCGCTTAGGATCACCGCCCATATTCCCATAATTAGCATCGTTTTAATACTCCACGCTGCTAACGTTTTTATTATATACGACTTACTACTGCGAAAAAAAAGGTATGCTGAATATCTCAATCTTATTAACGAGCGGAAAATACATAAAGTTATAATTTATGTAAAACCAAGTTAAGTGTAACCACCAAGCATCAGAAGAGGTGTCACAAACCTCTGAAAAGAAAGAGCACTTAAGTGATGTTGCAGATAATCCTTATCAGCAAATTGCTAAAAAAAAATTATAATTTCCATGGTCTCTATAAAAGTGTGATAGATTGAAGTGATCAATTGAAAGAAGCTTGAAATACGCATTTGATCGAAAGTTTTTTTTATAAATAACGGTTAAAACCAGATTACTCAGAAATTGTTATCCGCAATGTCTCTTAAGTGAGAACATTAGGTACTAAGAGATATACTAAGCAGCAATTTTGATTCTTACACTTTTATTAACAAAAACAGCAGTAAAAAGTCAGCCGACAATACTAATGGACACAGACATGTAGGTGTGTTACGATCCCGTTAACCATAGGCTTCATCGGCTATTTATATATCTGATAGCATCTAATTAAACCGCTACGGCCGTACATTGAAGATTTCACATAAAACTATCGTCAACCAGAATTTGACGTTCAATTCAATCTTTTTTAAAATTTTTTTGAACATTCGATCATCTAACCAGGGACAAACTTTCGGATAAAAAAAGCAGGAAATATTCAAGAGGTCATGTGATAATGGTATTATGATATTACAGAGTTACAAAATATAGAGATTTAACCTCAAACCATATGGAGCTTCTTTTAAATGTAAATGTTTTTTGTTTATCACTATGAACTGGTCAAGGACAGAATAATACGAACTCAAAACCATTCAAACCAACCAAACACTGTCGAAAATTACAAAAAACGATAACACAGATTAAAAAAATATCTACTTATGTGTAATTGTTCCCGTTAATTCATGCACGGTTTTGAGAGAAACCGTGCTCTTCTTCACCAAACTTTGCAGAATGAAGAGAACTTGATAATAGAAGACCAGAAAAAAGCCAGAATGTTTTCAAGATGACCAAATGCAGCTCGACTTATCCTTTTTTAATTCCCATGGCTAAGAAAAGATAAAAATTCAGTTTTTGGCTTTGAAATTCAGCAGAAATATTTTAGAGTTGTTCAGCTCTGGGTTGTTTGAAAAAAAAAGGGAGTTGTTTCGGAATCATCGGAAACTTAGAACATAGAGAAGTAAGTGCTTCCCTAGTTTTCTAATTGTTTCTGTTGACCACGTGAAGTAACAGAATGGCAGCGTTAATTTTAAAGCAATTGACCTTCTTTTGTTTTATTTAACGCGTTAACGTCTTGTACACTCCTGTACTGTTGTCACTGTAGTACTCCTGTACTATTGTCACTGTAGAAAATTTTAACCGGTTTTAAAAGGTACTCAAAACTACAGCAGTTTTTTTTTAAAAACCATTGACGATTTTTCATAAATGGTCATTTATTTTAGTTCTTTCAGATTCATTTTAAATTAATGTTTATTTCCCCTATATCAGGGCGTTTTGTTCACAATACATATCGGTTTTCAAATTTTCTTTAGACTCCATTGCGAGCGGCAACCGGTTCCGAAAAAAAATCTATTCCCAACGAAAGTGGCTGGCATTTTCAGGTGACGACTTTCGTTCAATGCGGAAAGCGCATGAGTTTTGTAAAAGTGGTTTTCACAAAGCAATTAAGAGCCTTAAAATAAAAAATAGGATCAAGTAAATCTGAATTTTTTTTACGTTCCGCTGTTGGGGCATTTCTTAAAATTTTAATCTTTTAATCTTTTCGCGGCTAACTTTTATGATTTAATGTTTTCAGATTACTAAAGTGAGGGATTGTACTGCCATCAATCTGCCGCATACTTGTTTGCGGAATGCGCTTCCGTCACACATATTTTGCCAAGAAAAGCAGTTTTCACTTGTCAACTTCCTGTTTTAAAGTGAGAAACACTGACTGGTATTTCCATATTTTTTTGCAATAAGTAAATTAAAATTATAACCATAAGGTTAAATATACCTGAAACAAAAAATATTTCAAATCATACAAACAATAATAATATAATAAACATCAACAAATTTCTTAAAGAATCACATTATAAATTTTTTTTCGATTGTTTTCCTCCTAAAAATAAAAATAACTTATAAAAGCTCCTTCGTTACTATTCAAAGGAATTTTTTCTTGTTGTGAGAGCAAGAAATCATTCAACGTTTTCTTAAAAAAATAAGGCGCTGCCTTTTCGTCCGCGAAGTTTGTGAGTATGTTTGAAACGCACAATGTATTAACGTAGGAAAAAGTGAAATCTGGTTTAAAAAACGGGTAAATTTACTCGAAGAATTGGTACTGGTAGAAGCCCGTTACGTCCCTCCCTTCTTTTCTTGAGTTTCAACCCCGAACAGACATAGATAAAGAGAGAGAGAGAGAGAGAGAGATTGAAATGTCGATTTAAGCACAATGATTGTCGTTGAGATTGAATATTCTTTCCTGATCCGCAATTTCACAGATAAAGGAAAACCTGTAGGCACAGAAACAGTCATGCATTAATCCTCCGAGATCCTTTCCCGAGCAACCGCAGAACTCATCTTCATCCCCGTGCGGTTGGCCCCTCCAAGTGTCCCATTCAATTGTGTCGTAATCAACTGGCTCCAAGTTCTCCGGATCACCCCAGTAATATGGTCTCAAAATTTGACTCCCACTTCTGGTTTCAATTTTTGCAAGTCTCACCCAGAATAATGTATCTAAAAAGAAACATTATTTATACCTAAAATTGGCGACGATCCCCGTACCTAAAGTTCAGTGAAAATCAGTACTGATTCAGAAAATTTTCAGAGAAGTCTTAAGTTTTAGTACTGATTCAGAAGGATTTCAGAAGTGATTTCAGAAGTCAAACTGTGAATTGATTTCTGAATTTCTCTGAATCAGAGCAAAATTCAGAGAAAGTATTCTGCCTTCTTCTGAATCAGAAGATAATTCAGAATGAATTACTAAATTAGCTCTGAAACAGACAAATTCAGTGCGAAATGTGACCTGAATTAGACACTGACTCCAGTACTGAATTCTGCTGAGAGTTAGGTACGGGCCCACATATCGAATACCCGGAGTCGGGATCAATTAAAATTCAGCGTTCAATCAGGAAAAAAACATGATTTATTTTTATCATGACAGTATCAAGATCATGGCAATTTATACCATGAAAAGGGTAGCTTTCAGCAATCAATTATGCAGTTGATATGTACACGATGACTTTTATTCATGCGCATGTTAATTAACATCCTGTTTTCAATATGTGCATACATGTAATTAAGTCTGTCTTTAAGCTACTCAGAATGCGTAACACCCACGCTAATCGTTATTTGAAGGACGCCGCCACTCTTTCATCTCATTCTAGCGCGCTGCAATTAAATGCCTCTCTGCAAAATGCCCTCTGCTAGCTATGCCTCTCTGCAAATAATACCTCTCTGCAAATAATGCCTCTCTGCAAATGCCCTCTGCTAGTTATGCCTCTCTGCAAATAATACCTCTCTGCAAATAATGCCTCTCTGCAAAATGCCCTCTGCTAGCTATGCCTCTCTGCAAATAATACCTCTCTGCAAATAATGCCTCTCTGCAAATGCCCTCTGCTTGTTACGCCTCTCTGCAAATCATGCTTTTATGATGTACAAAATATGTTTAAGAGAAAAGTTAATTCATGAATATATTGGATAAATAAATAAGGAGTTAGTATAAATGAATAATAAGGAGCTACAGGATATAAGGAATTAATTAAATAGTTTTGCTTCTCAGTTTCAGTCTACGCCATCGAACTCTTCACTGTTGAACTCCGGCTAACCTTCCGCAGCTTGTGTTGAGTTTTGCAGAGCTTCCATGTATGATGAATCACACTTTTCCATCGTCCTCCGACCTCCACAAATTTGCATGGCTGCATGCCTCCTCCTCCGACCGCCGCCACAAGTACTACTACACCACAACTTTCTGACTCGCACATCGACCTCCGCCTTCGACATCCGCCTCCGACCTCCGCCTCCGACTTCCGCCTGCGACATCCGCCTCCGACCTCCGCCTCCGACCCCCGCCTCCGATCTCCGCCTCCGACCTCCGACCTCCGCCTCCAACCTTTGCCTCTGGCCTCCGCCTCCGACCTCCGCCTCCGCCTCCGACTCCACTGCAAAGATGTAAATGCATCAATATGTGGTATATTTGGAGCTAGAATAGCTTTTGAGGGTATCGCCATATTAAAAGTTTTAAGCATGATGTCAGTTATTCGAAATTTTTAAAACTTGCTATGTTCTTTGTAGGTACAGTCTGATGGATGAGAGAAATGTGAAACATTCTGTGCAGTGTTGACCATGAATACAAATGAGAATGTGAAGAAGAAAGACAGACTGGGATTTTTCTTAATCGACTCTGGGCATACTGGCAAAAGTGTTTATACTGCCATTGGTCTGGTTCAGTACTGGTTAAAATTGAAATACAATGGTACAGCGCTGAAACTCAGTTTGGGCAAGGCCAGGGTAGGCACATATAAGAAGTAATCATATAACATTTTAATATTCTTGTCTCAAGTACGAATAATAAGAATTTGTTTAATAGAATAATCAAACTTCTAAAAACATAATCGAACGCCTAAATGTAACAAAAATTTACTATTTTTTAGTTTGTATCAAATTGAAGATTGACGTGTAGTTACAGATTAATTGACGCAGGTTAACTTAGGTTTAAATAGTTTTCCCCCTTGCCGTATATTTTTTGCACTTAACGCAATGCTTTTCCAATCTGCGAATGAGTCAATAATATCTTTAGGAAGGATCGGCGAGTAGGTTTATGATCATCAACACAATATGATGGTTGCAAAGTGACAGTAGCGTGGTAGTATTAATTTTTAAGCAGCGATACACAATTCAATTCAAATTGAAAGAAATTATTCAATACCAATTCACAAATTTCAGGTCAGAACGTTTGATGTGTAGCGGAAATCTAACTTTAAGTGTACGTTCTATAGTTTTCGAAATATGAATATCACAATATTAATTAATACAAGGGTGAGAGCATTTCAAGTCTGATTTTGCTCAAACTTTTATTTTTCCGACTTTGATCAGTTATTTCTATAAAAAAAGAGGTAACCATTTCTTTGCTTTGACCATATTCCATATTGCTTTGAGTTATTATCCCTAGTCAAAACCTAAGGTCAGCTTGCAAATGTGACAATAATCCTGAAATAATTGCAAAACAATGCAAATTTGACTTTAGTTTTGGACTAGGGGTGTAAGAGTAACACCAGGGCACGAGATTGAGGTATTTTCAACCAAAAATTGTACATCAGTTCTATCTCATTCGTTTTCGTAAGAGCGGCCATTGCACCATCATAAGTTACGCACGTACTCTAAAAACCCTAGTTCAAAACTAATGCCAAATTTGTAAAAATTTGCAAATTATCCCTTCACAAGGTCAAATTTGCAAAATTTTGCAAATTAATGTTAAGTTTGCAAAAATTTGCAAACGATGGGCCGAGATCTTTCCGGTCGAGCTCTGCTTAATTTATCAATGTGGGTTATCTTCCTAACCTTTTCTCAGAGATTGCTTAATTTAATTGAAAAATGTTCAAAGCACACCTTGTAAACGATCTGTGTGGCGAAATCACAAAGCCAACTGCGAACAATATAAGAGGCACAAATATTCAGACCTATTTGCAAATATTCGAAAAAATTAATGCATTATTTTACAAAATTTGCAAACTTCTTTATAATTAATTGCGAATTTGACATTAAGTTAAAACTAGGGAAGAAACTGTGGCTCCAATAGCTGGACATAGAAGAGAAAATATGCCAAAGAAACATACGATGAGGAACTTGTAAGTATTTCTGGACGTGGTTCATATATTCCCGTGGTTTTGGACTAATCAGCGACGTCGAGTTGAAAGGTAAACTGAAACACAATAATTGATAATAAAATTTTTTCTCATCTCGCAATCATTTATCTGCACATTAATTTCTTATATAAACATTTAAATAATTAGAAATTAGAGCACTAGGAAAACGCTACAAGACTGTATGAATAAATCTTTTCAAGTGGCTCCTTGTGGCAAATGAAATTTTGTTAGGCATAGCTTGGAAAATACGCTAAAACAAAACAATATGATTTCAAATTAAGTGTTGTCATTGGGGACCATCAAACTAAACTATTCTCGACCATAAATTTTTAAATTTTTAACCACACTTGAAAATAAAGTTATTTTCAAGTGCGGTTAAAAATTTAAACAATTATGGTCGAACATTTAGTTTAATGGTCCCCTCTGACAACATTTAGTTTGAACCCGTACTTAACGCCAAGTAAATATCATTACCGGGCGAGTCTAATTTCAAGTCTAGATATCAGTACTGATTCAGAGCTATGATCATAACACATTTAAGACTTGTCAGACTTGGCAAGTCTAAATACAAGTGCGAAAATAAAGATCCGTACGGGGAGCGAACCCACGCTCCCCATCTTCATACGTCTTTGTCCTTCTTACTGCGCCACCGTGACTGTTGAAATTATGACTTTTTGCGCTGTTCTAATACGCTTGAAAGAAGCAAATTTCAAGCGAGAAAGCGAGCAAATTATATTACAATGGAGACTTGCATATTTACAATTGCCCAGTACTGATTAACATTTGGAGTTCGGTACGGGTAATCATATTGTTTTGATTTAACTTATTCTCCAAGCAATGTCTAACAAAATTTAACTTTGGTTTGACTATAAATTTCACAAAGTCGGGGCCTGGAGAATCCAAGTTTTACTGGCCGAGTGAACCCAGCTCTGATCAAACCATTTTGGGTCGCGTAAGGGGGAACGATCATGCTATCTATACTGAATACCTATACAGGTGGTATTGGCAATTGAAGTATATTTTGGAAAAAAAATAATTCTATATTTTGAAATTCTCATTAAAAATTTAATTATTGAAAAAATTATTATGTGTTTTTAAATTCTCTGAAGTTTACTTCCTTAAAAACAAAACTCAGGAGCAGAATATAGTTTGCGTGTTTGATTCCACCATTTTATCCACTACTACAGTAAGTAAGTAATATTTCATCCCCGGTTATATCCACTACTACAGTAAGTAATTTTTATTAGCGATATTGAACTTTAACTATGGCTAATAATCTAGTAAAACCTTTGGGGATAGGAAGTAAAATAGGAAGTGCCGCTGCAACCAAAAACTCTAGAGCGGGTTTAGCGGCTACACCTGATTTAATTAAATTTGCAACAATTAAAGAAGATATGAAAGCAGTACAAAAAGAAAGGCGCTCATATTTAGGAACAAAGAGGAAAATTTATTGAACTTTAGCTTTAGCTTTAGCTTTAGCTTAAGCTTTATTTTTGGGTTTTGGTTTAACTTCACCTTTAGCTTCAACTTTATTCCTGGCCTGAGTTTAGCTTGAACTTCAGCTTTAGCTTTAGCTTCGGCCCCAGTTTTAGTCTTAGCTTAACTTAAGTTTTAGCTTAACTTTAGACTATGGTCTATAACAATGAAATTTAACTCTATGATTATGACCTTAACTGAAATTTCGCAGATTAAAACCATTTTTTTTTACTTTTATTTTTTTAAACTAATTATACTATTAATACTAAACATTACTATCTTTAGTTTTAAGAAATATATTTTAATTTGCTTCTCGTTTCTCTTAAAATTTTCATCTACTTTAATTAATTCATTATATTCATCATTATCTTTCTCATTATCTTCAGGCGACTTTAAGTAAAGCTGAGTAAACATATCGCCAAATTCTATTGTTAAAACATATAACTGTGAATACTTATGATTTTATTTCTTATTTTAGAATTAATTGTTTTTGATAATGAACCACATATAGTAGCGGTTGCAAAAGCTAGTAGAATAAGTTATTGCCATAACAGATAATGCAATTGATGATGTTGTTGCTGTTGTTGCTGTAGAAGATAAAGCTGTTTCAGTTACCCCAGTTAATTTATTACGTGTTTTATTTTACTCAATTTTTTTAAAAAAATCTAATATCTTTTATAATATTGTTATTATTATGAAAATTTTTTAGTGAATATTTTCTCATTTATGTGTTATTCGTTAACAGCAGAGAAGTAAGTATAAAGTAAGGGTGCACTGGGTCTAGTTGCATTCATGGTCCTTTCTTGATTGAAGTCATAATGCATTTCCTGCCTTACTTGTTCTTTGTTGTCATCTAGTTTGCTTTCTAATAATATTGCCATTATACATTGTGGCGTTATTTTTCAGATCTGGGCAAACGCTAGCTTTGTCTCATCAAGAGCTCGGGTAACCAAGGACGAGTTCTATTCACAGTTGGATTTATTATCTTCTTTTAACTTTCTTAGACCGTGTGTAAATATATCATCTATATGTATTTTAGTAATGAATTGCTTAAACTTATTATTATCAATTTCTAGTTTCATTTGATTATATTTGCTGATTTTGATTGATGGAGCTTATTGAAAAGGTAATTGTATTTGTAGCCTCAATTGGTGATTTATTGAACTCATTAATTAGTTCATCATTAACTTGTGTTTTATTTAGTTGTAGGGTTTAAGTTGTGATTTTATCAAACTAACATTCTCTTGATTCACTTATGTTTTTATCTTTTTAGAAGAGGATAAACTGTTATTATCCAAATACTCCCTATTAACAGCATCTTCTGTGGGAGGTTGTACATGCTTAATTTTATAGAAATCTTTCATATCAATATTGTCATTATCTTCTATGAATAATTTTTGAGCCTGACTTGTTGATAGAATGTTTGTTGATGCCGCTTGTTTTCACTCAATCTGTTTCTTGTCCTTATTATTGTCATATTACTTTGCCAAATATAATTATTGATTCTGAAACCTTCTAATTAGATTCAAAATCAAAATCAGATTTTCAAAAATCATGTGCATAGTATTTACCTCTGTGCATAATAATCATGTGCATAGAGAAATTTGTACGTTTATCAGCATTCCTAACACAATCACCAGCTTTGAGTTGATAGTAGACAGGTTTACACTTAGTTTTATTTTGTTCAGAAACAATGTAGTATATAATGGGGTTTTTTGATGCATCAACGTGTGTCCTTTTAATAGTACAGAGTTTGTTATTTTTATATGTTACGACAACATTATTCAGTATAAATATCCAATGGCCATCGCCATTTATTAACAGGGGTTTATTATTTATTTGTAATAACATTCTATAAAATTTTCTATTTCAAATTCTTCAAGCAAGGAATTAAATGTTTTACTATAGTCCTTGCAACCTCTACAGACTCACAACACTTCTGGTTTTCTGCTTTCTTGTAGAATGAAAAGTAGAATTATCAGTTGTAGTTATACCAGATTTAATCCTTAAAGGTCTAGCCCAGGCTTATTTGGTAAATATTTCTATAACAGTTATAATATATTTATAATTATTAATATATTTGCTAAAAGACAATTAAATAATCAAATTTAAATTTTTTTTTCTGTTGGCAAAATAAATCTGGAGCTGATTGTTGTTGTTGTTTAGCTTTACTCATGGACGCAGTCATGGTTTCATACATAATTGAAGCTTTGACAATCAGCTTTGCGAGAATTTTGCTCATTTACCAAAAATTAAAATATAATTATCCTGTTGCTCCAGTCTAATAAAACTCATATAAAGTAGCTTTTCAGATATCTTCAATATTTCATCATATAAACCATCATGTCCTGCCTCTTTTTCAGTATGAGTAATTCAAATCTTCCTACTAAAATTGCTGGAGTTGAATTTTAAGAGTCTTTTGTCTTCGACTCCAGCATCTTCATTAGTATAATAACATTTTCATCGTTGGTAAGTGATGCAGTACTCTTCTTAATGATGTAATACTAATTCACAATCTTCTAATAAGTTTTGATCGTTTTCCTTTAGTATCGTCTTTTTGTTTGTAACCGATATCCCTTAGAAATAGTTTTATTTTTTGTCGCCTATTATGTCGCTTTCAGTTACATCTTTTTTGTGACAAATATTGTGAAATCTATTGAGAAATTACAAATTTTATCTCTTGTTTTCATACCATTTCCTGATACAGCTGCATGTTTACCATCTATTTGAAAATTGATCGCATTTGCATTAAATGGCGTTAATTGTAACTGTTTAATTTTCCAGGTGTCCATTTCCCGATGTTCATTGGTTAATTTTCCTGTTGGGATAGAATTTAGTTCAAATCGTTGTTCACAGTAAATGTTTCGCCTTTAACCGTGACAGAGTTGAGATTTCCTCGACCTTTTAATGCATTTGTGGAAATGATGAAAACTCTAACGTTTTTTTAGTATTGGTGTCATCATGTAGCCCTTGTAATGTTTGGTTAGCTATGCATGAATTCTGTTCTGTCTTAGGATTTTTTTATTTGAGAGGATCAAATAAAAGTTCTAACTCACCATAATTTGCTCGTTTTCTTAGTTTCTCTTCTAACCTGTTTCTTCTGTGTTCCTTTTATATTCCATTTAGTTCTATCAGTGTTTCTAGTTATCTATTAGCATCTACCGAGTGTTTGAACCCACGACATCCACGCCAAGTCCGCGCAAGATCTTGGATTTCCATGTTACCATTTCTAAGTCCACGCATATTGTTGGATTCTTCAAGCACCACACGAGGGTTTCCACAATCTTTGCAGGAATCTGCGCGGTATTCCAAGTATTACTTTTTACAAATGCTCCAATTAGATCACAGAACCTTTCAAAAAGACAATGTTTTGGTCCGATTGTCCTGGATCACAGTCGAAACTTAGAAAAAGAATTTTTTTTTCGAGCCCATAGCAGCACTCATAAGATATTGCCAGGATACTGACAAGATTTAGCGTGAATTCTCAGAAATTACTTTTTTCCTCTATTTGACCATTTGTTGTACCAAAAAAGTCAGTTCAAGTCATAAAAAGCAGTATCAGTTGGATGCTCAAAAGATCAAGAAATAAAAAAAAACATTATTTAACCCATAACAGCATTTCCAAGAAATTGACAAGATTTTTCGTGTTTTCTCAAGATTTCGTTTTCTCTTGTATTTGTCCAAACAGTGCATTAACAGTGCCAAGCTAACTCATAGAAAACAGTTTTAGTTTGACGGTGATGAAAAAAAGTGCTTCAAGGTTGAAAAAAAATATGTTTGAGCTCATGTGCGACTATCATATTTGTAACCTACGACGCCCGAGTTGACCTAACAACATAGGTGCCTTTAATTTCTCCTTGGCGCGCATCCAAAACTTACATTTTTTAAAAATGTGTTGAGAAGAATAGTTTTCAAGAATGATAAATAAAAGAAGAATTCCAAAATGGAGGATTTCCACAGTGAGAGTTGTCAATTCTATGACTCAGATAACGTAACAAATTTTTTCCATTAAATGATGAGGATCTCCACAAATATTCTTAAACCCGTCATTTCCTGGGAAATCGTATTTATTAGATTTTCGTTTTCTCTGGCTTTTGAAACGATTGTTTACCTATTTTCTTGACATAGAGATGTTTTTGCCAGCCAGAGGCTCCTTTTTAAAGATTTTTAAAAAAACACGCGAAGACTTATAGGATCTTATGTTTCCACGCGAGCGTTTCCACGTAAGTGCAAGTTCCAATCAAACTTTTCTGAGATCTTGGCAAGACTTTGCAAGTTCTTGCGTGATTTTGCCAGGTTCTTGGAAAGCCTCGCGTGGATCGTGCACTGGATATTATTATGTTTTCAAAAACTATAAAAAATCATTATATGAACTAATAGCAGCAAGAAGTAGTTTACAATCATCATAAAAAGTTAACTCTCAAATGTTCTCAAATTTGAGATCCCTGCCTAACTATCTCTGATTGTGATAAATGTTCCGTTGTTGCATTATTAATTCAGATTAATAAATCTCTTTTGAAAACATATTAGTTCTCATTTGAGAACTTTTACTTTTATTAATATAGAATCTTGTATCATCAAAAGAGCATGTACTTTATAATATTGTTCAAGTTCAGCCTTATTACCATTCTCTATTCTTTCTCTTTGGCATTATTTATTAGTTTTGACGGGTATATCTGAATTAATAAAATCCATGCGCACGCAAGTCATCAGCGGAAGTTATCTTTGGAGACAAAGAGTAAAAAAGTTCGTAACTATATAATGTAGTTAAAAATCTTTCAGTGATGATTTTAGAATATTATAGAATTCTCCATACATATATAATTTACTTAATTCTAACATAGTGACGCCTACATTTAGCGGTGAATCGTGTTTTTCTGTTTATTCAAGTTGAATATAATCATTATATCTAGTTATATTCTCAAACTTTTCACTATCTATTTTTCACCATGTAAAAATTTTGGTTCAATGAAGTATGGAGGGTTCATACACATTCTACTATGTGATTCAATATTCAATATTCAATTCAATATTTGAATATTTGAATATTGAATATTCAATTCAATATTTGAATATTGAATATTGAATATTGAAAAAATTCAATATTTTCCTTATATCATTTTCTGTTTCAGTTTTAGCTGTTGCTTGCTTGTTCTTATTGTTTTGAATATAACCTCTACATCCATTATCTTCTTTGATTTGATTCCTCTAGGTATTTTAGCTAATTTCAACCCCATCTCAACATAAAACTATAAAATCCTATTATGAATCATATATTCAATTTTTGGGGGTCCAAAACTAGTTTCTCTAATCTTGCTCTACCTTTCTCTCTCTCTCTCTCTCTCTCTCTCTCTCTCTCACACACACACACACACACACTCCCTCTCTCTCTCTCTACCCAGTGCATTATCTTACATCTTTTTTTCACGCGGCATTAGTGCTATTTGCTCTTTTTTCCTCAATTTAAAGCGTTCTATTTAGTATAGCAAGCTATAAAATAACCTTAACCACTATCATCATCAGCGTTTATTATAACATCTAGAGACGTAATAGAAAACTCAAATTAATTACATGGTAACTCTTGCATCATTGCCCAATCCTATAGATTATTCACATCTATGTAACATATCCTCGAAGCAGGTTTCTTGATGGATCTGTTATCTTTACTAATGTTGACCAGAGTATAACCCATCATAACACATATACTACTTCTGTTTGCTTCAATAAAATAATCTAGCGTTCGTCTCTATTGTGACACCACTTTTCATCAACCAGCCATCATAACTGTATCCGGGGAGACTTACATAGTGTAACTGATTGAGGCCAACTTCTTTCATACTTAGTTCATGATAGGTTCATTGTTATAATTTGTTCACATCTTTTTCTATGTACTCTACAGTTAATTTTCTACCAATCTTATGTCCATTTTCATTTTTAAACGTATCTACTTCTTCTGGTGTCGGTAATCTGTTAGATAGAGAATATTTGCAGTCTCCTATTTTTTAGGTTATCTATATCTTCTTCGTTATCGGCTTTGCCGAAGTAGGTAGCGAAACTATCATAATCATCTAGATTAAAATGTTCATATGAATGTGACGTTTTAGTTTTATATCTTTAAATGTTTGCCATTGATCTAGAGACATAGCTAAGAAGATATAACTGTCTAAGATATTAAGACGACTACTACTAACAGCTAATGAAATGTTATCTTTTTTTTTATAGTTGATTGATTTAAAGAGTTCACCATATAGTAGACTAAAATCATAACCGCTACCACTATTGATTATAATGGAATGAAGTTTTGTTGTTTTTACTTAGATTACATATTTCGCAAGCAGGTCCTCTGTTTTTGCCATGACCGTTTCATGACCGTGAACTCTCTATTTTCTATACAATTTTTTTTTACATATATTGCAAGTATTATTAGCCTCATGATATATTTTATCTTCTTCACTAGTATCATTCGCTAGTTATACTTGGAATTAGGTCGAGTTTCAATAGTTAGTAGATCACTATTAAGTCTCTTCAGAGAGTATTGACCACAATAGTATTCGAAAATTTTGATAAACAAGTATATCACCTTTTTGTTATGAGTTCAGCTTTTAAGTACCTATTACTATGCGAGGCACCATCAACAACAGAATATTCTATGTCAGCAGTTTTTATACGGTCATTTATGTTCATCAATAAAAGTATCTTTCTTCTCCTTAGGACAAACAAGCTCTGGTTTATACGAGTTGCTACATGAATTATTATTATGTTTTATTAGCGAATTAAACCAATATGTACATCTAATACAATAATAGTATTTATGCCTACTTTTTTTGGTCTTTCTATTAATCGTTCTATTGTTTTGATTTCAGCACAAGGTTCTATATATTCACCGAGTTCAGTGTAATTTTCCCAAACTAATAAATCAAAAGCTGGTTTAAACGATTCTACTTTACCGTTTCTACAAGGAGTAAATAGCCATATATTATTATTATTTTCTTAATGTATTCTTATCATTTACGCAGTCATCAACATTTTGATGTCGTGGTACAAATACGTTGTAGCCTATTTAGTTTTACATGTTGCATCATCTTTAATTGGATATAATGAAGCCTTAACAGTCAGTTGCAAACAGTTATTTCTATGATTACTGATTTTTAGTTCTGATTTAGATTCTCAAAGTCATAACCATTACCCTCATATTTTTCCTCTTTATAATCTAGCGCCAATTTCATAAAAAACATAAAAAAAATATAGTCTGTGTTAAAAAATAATTTTCTGATCTGAATTTCTTCCTTGGTTCCTTCTTGTGTGCTCTCACTCTGCTATGATCTTGTAATTAAAACTTTTAATACGTCTAAATTGGTTAACTTTTGAATTTTGGATTCAATTGTTTCACCTATATAAAAAAATAATTTTCATACTTATCAGTAATATGAAAATCTCTCATATTTTGATTAGAATTTACATCATAGTCCTCAGTATTGTCTAGATATTTTCTATTTTGATTCTATGTATGGGTAGTTAGAGTTTTTTAGTACTTCATGACATTCTTTACATTCATATCCAGGAACCGGTTTGGCCTATTTAATTTTAGATAGACGTTAGCTTTGGTTTATAGATTAGTATCAAGTTTTTTAAAGACTTTAGCAGAGTTTTGGGTTTATCTCTGGGTTTTTTACTGGATTTTGGGTTTTTTAGTGATCTTGTATTTGAAAATTCTAATACGTCTAACATGGTTACAATTTTGAACTTTTTCTATCGTGCATTTATTAGTTTCACTTATAGAAAATTATAATTTTCATACATATCAGTAATATGAAAATCTCTCATATTTTGACTAGAGTTTACATCATAGTCCTCAGTATTGTCTAAATATTTTCTATTTTGAATCTATGGATGGGTAATTAGTGTTCTTTTAGTACTTCGTGACATTCTTTACATTCATATCCAGGAATCGGTTGGGCCGATTTAATTTTTGCATAGACGTTAGCTTTGTTTATAGATTAGTATCACCTTTTGTAAAGACTTTAGCAGTAGTTTTGAGTTTATCTCTAGTAATAGTATAGTCTTTAGCAATGATTTTAGCCCTGATATTGATATATATTTTGACTTAATCATCTCCGAAGCAGCGTTGCTGACCAACTTCGACTTCATCATTTATATAGCGTTCTGATTGCTTTATGTTCTTTTTTAGTTGCGTGTTTAATAAACTCCTTCTTTCAATTGAAAGATAGAATAATTTTTTTTATTTCCCCTATGAAATGAATACCTTCAGTCATATGCAGAACAGACTTGCGTCACCATTAATGTAAAAAATAGAGATAGTCAGTAGAAAGAGTCAACGTTGTAATAATCCTGATTTATTTATATCATTTAGAAAGTGTAAACTAACTAAACATATATCGTCCCTTAGATTTAGTAAAGGTAGGTGTAGAATGAGTATATATATTTTTATAGATATAGATTGAGACATGCTAAAGATATAATTAATTAATGTGGATATACTTTTTATTTTCAGTTATAAAAGAAACAATAATGAAATATTTAGTATGCGGTCTCACTATTACCATCAGAGGTTAAAAATGGAAACAGAAAACTTTTTAGATAACCGTGTTCAATGTATCTACTACTAATTACTCGCTGTAGTTGTGTTTAAAAATGGAATCAGAGACTTGTTTTTAGATAGTAATGGAGACCTATTTTTTGATAAAAATAACTTTTTTATATATAAAAAGCTAATTTTATATTTTAAAAAATAAAATAAATTTTACACCCAACAGTTATAATAACAATTACTTACTATAGTAGTGGATAAAACCGGGGAAGGAGAAAAAAGTTCCACCAGGTCAACGCAGTGGAAACTCTGTTGAGCGTTTTATTTTGAAAAAAGAAGGAAGATAAATAAGCACAAATAACTTACTTTACTGAAAAATTGAGAGCCGGTATTTTTTGTTTCGGAGTTAAGCCGGTACTTTTTGTTCGATTTTTTTCAGAATTTGGTTTTTCGAGCTTTTTACACGGTCTCACAAGTTACACTAGTATCTGGGATACGTCCACTGAAAACAGTGTGGACATGACCCAAACTACCCGTCTGATAATGGATAATTACCAGCTTAACTCGATATCAGTGGATTGCACTAAATGAGACAAAAAAAACGATATTTTGAAAAAACATATGAAGGGAATAGAGAATGTGTATTACTGTATTAGTGGAAAAAGTGGGGAATCAACAACAAATGTGCGTTAGCGCTTAGTGGTTGATTCGCCCTTTTTATCCAATACTCGACTGTTTTCTGCGGTTCAGATTTCCTCAATGTAGCTAGTGAACTCGCGCTGAAACTGGGTGCAATCTTAATGATTTTTCTCGGACCATAGCTGTGATGCCAGACTATGCCCGCTGCGCTCAACCCAAATTGGTCTAGGTAGAGCTGGCTTCGGTCGCGCTGGCTTTGGGCGCCGTTGTCGTGTGAAGCACTCAAGACAAGTTAAATCATTTTACTTTTTACCCCGTTGAGCAATAATCAATGGCTTCTTTGAACTTCAATTTCTCCTGAACAAATAGATAACATCTGTCGTCGATCCCTGGAACTGCCGCACTCCCGAATGGACAACTAATGGGCCATTTGCTCTATTTAAAAATGAAAGCAGTTTCTGAACATTGTGGTAAACATATGTATAGGGCAGAGCATAATAACAAAAATTTGACCATTTTGCGTTCGTTCATTTGATTTCTTGGAAAGAATCGGCCTTGAATGTTTTCACATGGGTTCTTTTTTACCGATGATCACCTTAATTTTTCTCAATCTGTTTGAGAAGTTTATGATAACTGAACTAGTCCCGATAACTACTCAGATCACTAGGTGACCAGTTCGTCCGTTATTGAAAAAAGAGAAAATTAATTGCTCAAAACCCGGGCCGAGGCGTACACCCGTATTCCACCGTTATTAAGCGAGAATAAGGGTGTAAAGTCAATTCCCCTGTTAATTAGCAGGGATAAGAGTGTAAGAGTGTATTTTTGAGAAAATTACACTTTTATGTTCACTCTTTACACTCTTTAGAACGGCGAACGCAAAGTAAGCCGATAGGCAAGCAAGCCGACAGAAAAGCAAGCCGAAAGTAATGTAATAGTTATGTAATTTATCAGAAATAATACATTGTTAGCCGTTACAATCAATACTGCGCGTAGTATTATAGTGCATAATGTATTCCAATGCACCAAAGAAACAAAAATTCGTCAATTTTCAGAGATCTATTGGGCACGGGCCTCAGCAGACCGCTGTCCATGGCCATGCCTCTCATCCGCTGTGGGATGTAATCCGGAAATAGCGGGCGGGTTATCGCGGCGAAGCCGCGACGCGCGCGAAGCGCGCCCGCCGGCCCGCCAGGGGCAACTTAAATTACGGGTATTCGAAAATTTTGCGGCTTACGTGACCTCTTTTTCAAAATTCGGCTTGCTTGCCTATCGGCTTGCTTGACCGCCACCCTTTAGTACACCCTTATTACACTTTTAAAAATACACTATAATTACACTCTTTATTCCACTCTTTATTACACTCTTCAGCGAATTAGGTGAAGAAAATGTAGAACGTAAAGAAAAACTTTTGTTAACAACTTTTTGAAAAAGAGGAGTTGAGAAGTCTATATCAGCCCGTTTTGTTGCCGTGGTAACGTAATTTATGAGTTTGTGTGGAATTAAATGCCGATATGTTAATTTGTTTAAGGTGGAAAAAGTGTAATGCAAGAGTGTAATTATAAGAAAAAGAGTGGAAGAGTGTAAAAAAAGATTTAATGGTGTAAAATAAGGGTGTAAAATTAAGTTAAAGATATAATTAAAGAGAGTGTAACAGTAAGAAATTGCACCGTTATTCCACCGTTAAATCTTTTTTTACACTCTTAAATTACACTTTTTCCACCCTTATTAAGTGTAGCACTAACGGTGTAAAAACATTTTTTTCTACACTCTTTACACTCTTTTCCCCGTTATTTTTGGGGAAAATCCTTGGCCCGGGAAATTTGTCAAAACAAATTGTTATAAGCAGTGTAGGATTTTTGCAGTTTATAATTACAGTTCATATAGAATAACAATTTAACTCACCTGCATTTACAAAATGAGCAAAAAACGGTAACTCAGGGCAGATAATGATAAATATTGCGCAAAAATGGACTGTCATAAATTAATTAACAATGGTTTTCAATGAACTTTACTTTTCTATTTACTGAGAGTTGCAAAGCTAGTAGTTCGAACAAAAATCTTTCAGCAAATTCTTTGAATTACAAACTGTTTGGCTTACTTGGGTTATATTAGAACTTATGGGGCCACAATAGCTAAGTACAGCTGACGATTTCTTTGAAAACATTGCACACACCAGATAGTACAATATTTTAGTTCAAATTTGTTTGTCAAAAGCGGGTCAATACATCCTCATTTTTTAAACGGCCATCAGACGGTTTGTATAGTTTTTAAACATTTCTCACGACTTCTGCGTCAAATTGATTCCATTTTTTGAAAATTTTTGTCCTATATTTTTTTTCACAAAAAAGGTCTGTTTTTGTAGTCACTGCTTCAAAATCGGCCATATCTTCTCTGAGAAAAAAAGATTTGCTACCATCTCCTTTTATCTGGATTTTATCAACAAGATTCGTGAATCAGAGGAGATTCCATGGGCCATTCTTTTAATACGCTATATGATCCAATTCAGCAAGATTTTGTATTCGGAGAGTTAGTTCTATAGTTCTGTTCTATAGTTCTATAATTCTATTCGTCCTATTAGCACAAGCCACATACTCTTCTTTCACAACAAGATGACTCGTGCTTGTCTTATATCTTATCATATGCACAAAAAATGATCCCTCGTCCGTTTTGATTGCCAAGCTGCCTTTTTCAGGTTTTTAAAAACTCCCATTGTTTTGTCTCAAAATACTTTTTGTATTATAGATTTCAACTTTCAATGAAAGCTTGGAAAAACTCTTTATAATTTTTTTGTATCAAAAGTTACCCTTGTGTGAGAGAAAACCTTTTAATGGAGCGAAGCGAATTTTGTTTTCAAATTTTTGACATTCTGAAAGCAGTTTGTTGGAGATAAATTCAAATAGCAAAAATAATTTGACAATGAGCCGATATTGAGTATATGGTTTTCTTTTGCAGATGACTTCGTTTTTGATTGTATCAGTTGCTAGTAGATGTAATTGTTCAAAAATTGGAACCTGCTTCTGGGGTGTTGCATATAATAGTTCAGAGGCTTGTACTCCAAAAACAAACATTATTGGGAGAGGCCTGCTGTACGTTTTGCGATTGAAGCCCTTCTTCACAGCCCCGCTTGATTTTCTCTCCAAAAAAGGAAGCATCTGTTCTCCATAGCTGGTTTGTAAGAAAGCTTTGGTAATTTAAGCGACTTATTGCTAAGGCGTTAGGAAGCAGTTGTCTGGCTCTTGGAACTAGCCTTTTTAAAGATCTATAATCTTTAAGATTTAGTGGCACGTACTCCCAAATTGGTATTTTAAACCCATTTTGTTGCTATTTAACCAATGAGAAGACAGATTATGATATAGTTCTATATCAGAAGCTCTGTGAGAATTTTATGAAAGCAAAAGTTTTCTAATAAGAGACGTCAATATTCGCAAAGTATTAATTTTCATTTTGGTTTTCTTAAGATCAGAAGGTAGTTTGTGAATACTTGAGATCTCGTCACCAGATCAGAAGATGCAAGAAATCAAAGCATATTAGCGAACTTTTCAATCCTTCTTTCAAAAACATCGTTTGATTTGAAATTAAGCTTAACAGAAATCTGATCATGTTTTGGTAGGTTGTTGGTGGGTGTTGATGCATAAACTTTCCGCGTTTTTCGTGCACACATAAACTTTCCGTGTTGCGGTGAAATACAAATTTATGCAAAGGGATATTGAATAGTAAAAACACTCGTGACACATATCTTTAAGCTAGAGCAATACTTATATCCAAAAAAACTGAAAACTAATATTAATTTTCATTCCTCTCTTACAAAAAAACAATCAATAACAAATTTTTCCCCTCTAAAGCAAAAATTGGAATGGCGGTAAAAAACAAATTTATCTAAATGATTAATTTTTTATTGATTTTGACATTTCGAAAAAAAATTGGAATTTTTGAATTAGGTTTCTAAACGAAAGATCCTTTCTTAAAATTGTATGTGAAGCCAAATGAGGCAAAAAGGCGCACCGTAGAGAGAATACAGAAAACATACTTGTTCATTTGGTATTCTTTGGCTTCCGATGAGAACTCAACCACTTTTAACGCAGCCTTTTTGTTCTGCAAATTTTGAAGCACAAAAAAACAGTGAGCATACAGAACTAAATTGACCAACAGTTGTTATTAGACGAAACAATTAAAATAAATTTGAATTAATATATCTAAGTTAACTTATGTTAACTATAGATGTATATATATATATATATATATATATATATTATATATATATATATATATATATTATATCTATTTATTCTCATATATTTATGTATGCATATATACATATATATATATATATATATATATATATATATATATATATATATATATTTATATATACATTTATATATATATATATATATATATATATGATAAAATAAAAATGTATATGTTATCTGTATATATATATATATATATATATATATATATATATATATAAATATATATATATATATATATATATATATATATATATGTATATATATATATATATATATATATATATATATATTTATATATAAATATATATATATATATATATATATATATATAAATTTAAATCTAAAAACGTACAATTGAAACTAACATATTGGTTAATGTAACATGTTAGAAATTTATAAACAAAAAAATTTTTTTCTGTTTCATAACAAAAAAAGGTTTTTCCTCTTTGTTAAAAAATATAGTTAAAAAGTATTTGAATCCTGCTATTCATTTGTCTATTGGAACTTTTTCATGTCCTTTAAGCGTTTCTGCTATACCTTTTTTAAATTTAGTTTTCGACTATTCTTTTCTAATTTTACTTGGAAGTTAGCTCTATCATAGAAGTAACGAATAATAGAACTATGACTTCATTTTGACAAACCTTTTGTACATCTCGGATCTAGAATTAGGTTATGAATTCGTTCTATCACACTAAATGGCACGTTTTCTAAAATTCTGAAATCTTTGCTTCTAAATTTTTTGTTTTTCTATATGTTGAAGAATATTGAAAAACGCATTTCAAGAAATTCTTATTTTTTGGAGTTCTGCAGGAAGACTTTTTGTCAAGAGGTGTAGATCTTTGCAGTATCGTCTTTGGTTTTTTAAAAAGCAAATTTTTATGCCTCTGTTATCTGTTTTGTTATTTCTGTCGATAAAGTAGGATGGTAAATTTTCCAAAGACATCGCATTAAAACCTAAATGAACAAAAGTGATCTGAAAAGACTGCTTCTTGTTATTAACGGAACTTGATGCCGGACCAAGTACAATGATCTGACTGCGGAAACCATTTAACTGATAAACTTTGTTTAGTTGATTTTGGTGTGTCAGTACCCTATCAATTATGGTACTGACACATTTTTTTTACTCCAGTTTTAATAATTATTGGATAAAATTTAAACTTTTCAATTTTTTGGAAACTTTGTATGTTCCAAGTGTATGGATCTTTGAGCCTGTGAAACTGTTTCTGGCTTGAAACAGGTA
>NC_134482.1:4823015-4963035 GCF_964194025.1 Convolutriloba macropyga | reverse complement strand
AGGTTTTTTGAAGATATGATCTTTTCCTGTAAACTGTAATTTTCTTCAGGATAGGGGAATTTTCTGATAATTTTGCAAACTTCTATCTCAAGATGGTAAAAACTGTTTTTTTATTCTTTCAATTGACTTTTCGGACCTTTGCGGAACCAGCTTCATTCAAAAAAAATGTAAGGCCATTTTTCATTTTTCATATAGAATTATGTTAAAAACCTATGATAATGAAGCTCTCAAAGATTTTCTAAGCAAGCAAACAAACCTTGTACAACTTTTAGAGATTTTATTCATATTTTGAACACGAAGGTAAAAATTTCATTTATTAAGCATCATATTGAATGGAAAAGATTTATTTCAGTTTTGCCAAATGGTCGTTTTTACGCTTGAGTTAACTTATACGAACGCAATTTGATCTTTCAATTAAAAATATTGACAAAACTGAAGTGTCCAATAAAAAGCTAAAAACTGAAAAAGTTTGAAAGCGCTTCTCAATTTTTGTCTCATACGTTGCCCACAAAGTTTAGGAACTTTGTTTAGAAATTAGATTTTCAGTTTTTTGATCTTGTTGGTAACAAGTTAATATCCTTCCCTATATGCTTTCTCAAGAAAAAACAGACATTCGCTTTTCAGTCAATCAGACTTTTGTCTCTTTTTCTTTGAACAAACAATAAAGAGTGGTAATTTGTGTTCGCACATAATGTTTCTGAACCCGCTCATCCACATTTTTGACTGAATTGGCTACCATAAGAGGAAGACACAGAAAACGCTCAAAAATTTTTATACAATTAACAAGCCACTAATGGAATACAATAACGCCAGGTTAGAGGGCTAATGAAATTTGTTGTTAATAAGACTACTAGAATAGATAATCATAAAAATCAAATAACAAACATTAATTACCACCAAAACTCTAGGACTATTTTTTGAAAGAATAACAAAAAATTCAATAACAAAATCAAAGCCACATCAGATAAAACCTAAACAAAACAAGTCAACCTACGCTTCATTAGAAAAGATATGGGCTATGTCCTCAATGCCATTGGCTAACAGGTCGACAAAAAAGGGCTAGAAGAAGCAAAATTCAAAAAAATATCTCTTTGGGAAAAGTCATCTTCAAGGTGATTGAAATCATTAGTCAATAATTAACTTAAAAAACATAACCGACTAACGGTTCTCAAACGACAGCGTCAGTAGCTTGCCACGGTTTGGTTAGGCTGGCTTTAGTTTAAGTGAAACGGTTGGAGTTAACGACACTAAGGGTGGTTCGTTTGCTCTTCAGGCTAGAGAAACCTAAAAAAAGAAAGAAAACTTTAAAAAAAAAACTGGAAAAAAATGCAAGTCTTAAAAAAATTGCTAAAGTTTAATGTTTTGAAAAGTTGAAAATTATTCCATGGCCAATAAAAAAACTTTCAGTAACATTTTTCCCGGAACCTTAAGGAGAACTTCTGACTCCTGGGGCTAAAAAATCTCGAATAAGGAGAAAAATGTCAAAAATGCAAGTTTTGTCAAAAAATGCCCAAATTCGTGTTAAAAAATGATAAAAATCATTCTGTTACCAATAGAAAAAATGCAGTAACTTAATATCAAACCCTAGAGGAGAGTCCTTGAAACCTAAGGCTGAAAATACTCAAACATATCAAAAAAAAATTAAAAACCTTTAATAAACTTGTGACAATTAGTATAATCTTGCGTGTCTTTGTTTGGAGAACCAAAGCATGTAGCTCTTCGATGGTTATAAAATGTATTTTTATCTTGCAGAAAATCTTTTTCATCATTTATAACTAGCCTCAACTTCAGACTGGTCTAACAAAAAATTGGAGAAATGACAAAAAAACTCAGAAAAATGGAAACACTTTGGGCTCAAAAACTCCTAAAATTGACCGTTTAACCTAAAAGATTGGCCTTTCTAGTAGATTTGGCACACCAAGCAGTTGAAGAACTACTAAACGCGGCTAAGGGCCTCTAATAAAACCTAATGCCGGCGTGCCGCTACCTGTTTATCCCGTTTTTAAAGATGAAAATTCAAAAGAGTCAGACAAAAAATCGTCTAGCAATTCGTTTGATAGCAATTAACAATAAATGCGGAAATATTTTGAAGAAAAGAGGAGCCCTAAAAGAGTCCTAAAAATTTTTTTTGTAAGGATCCAGTGTGAGTTCAAGATTAGCCATTATATTGGTGCGCCTCTAAGAAAACACTCAATTGTTCAAACGGTTGCGAAATAGACCACTTTTGAACGAAAATTTTTATTATATCGAAATTTTTTAATGCGTTTTTTTTAGTTTAAATTTGCGAAAAACTGGCAAATTTATAACTCCAGAAGACTCTTAAAGCCAGCAAGAGTGCTCCTAATGACCTTATAAGGAGCATTATCACAAGTTTTGGGTGGCTACTTCCAACAAATCCAAGGAGATTGGGCTAAAAAAGCATATTTGGTCCCATTTTTGTCAAAAAATTTCTGAATATTGAAAAACTTTGCAAAAATTCTGGCCAGAAAACTCGGTTTGAACAATTCAGCAACCCTCCTCTCTCTTTAAAGATAAAACCAGCAACACTATCTGTAACAATTATAACATATTATAGCAAAGTTGACAAAAATTGGAGCAAAGTTATTGAAAAATTGAATGAAAGCAGCGGAATTCGGCCGAATATTAACAAAACGTAAAATTTTGATAACTCCCAGCAAAAAAAACGAAAATTAAAAATCTTTATAGTTCCATATTCTACGCTGGACGGGCTTTCTAATGATACTACTCACAACTCTCTGTGATGATTATATCGATCGGCCAAAATTGACTGAACAAAAACTCTCATTTGAGTGTATAGTTCGTGCCCCCCCCCCCACTAAAGTGGGTCGGAACGACAAGAAGATTCGCAAAACAATGCGACTGGTAGTATGCGCATACGTCGAAAGTTATTAGGCGTCTCTGATTGGTTTAGAAATTGCTCGCTTTAATTCATTTCAAGAATACCCCCCCCCCCCCCCACCCCCGCCTTTTGCAAATTATTGTTTATTTCTAGACATTACGGGACAATTTTGTGGATGCCTGAAGGTGTCCTGGAAGTATATTGAAATGTGGCAATCTATCTATAAGTCCCATTCCACAAGTAGCCAGAGGAGTCTCACACATTTCATCCCTCCAATTGTGAACAAACAACAACAACAGCATAACAACAACTCTACTCTTGTTCACATATTAAAAAAGTTTTTCTGGTAGTCCCCCCCCCCTCAGCTTAACCAATATTTTCTCATCAACTGTTGTATTTTGGCTATAGGATATGACTTATCTGCTGCACAGATTGAAAAAGAAATGCCTATTTAGATTTTTTAGTAAAACCAACAGGGCTCGTGCAAGTCTGTGAGTATCAGAGAATGTTTCAAAAACGAAAGAAATATATTTTTTTTTACAAATTATCATAGAAGCAGATTTAAAAACAGAAATCATGAATACTCTGTTCTGTTTACATCTGGTGAAAATTCATGCTTAAAATCATAGAGTAATAACGAAAAAGTGCCATCCACTTATGGTTCTCCAGTAGTACTTAGTGCTAAAAAAATAAGTAACCGTCCATGAAATCGATCATCCATTAGAAGGGCTACACTACCTGGACTTCAAAAAATTGTTGGTTTTAGAACTGTACAGCCCAGCGTAGTTTTCATGTGAAACCACAGTTCACTTTTTAAACAGAAAATTTGCGCAGCTATCTTTTTTATTTAAAAAAACGTCATCAGTTAGTTATTTTTTTATTCACAGGCAAATTTAAGCCGGCATAACATACCAGAATTAGAGTTCTTCGAAAAAAACTAAAGCTCCAAACACTCCGTTTTTCATGAAAAGCTTGTGATCTACACAAAATTCTATTTCATCTCGAAATGACACTTTGTTCAAAAAAGACAACAAACGAAATTAATGCGCGTCATTGATAGTATGTGCAAAAAGCCTGTATTTTGTTAACTGTGAAGAAAGTTTAAATGCAGAACAGCTGTTTAGAGCAAAAGGAGTTTTCCTCTTCCCATCATGTGAACTAAGTGTATCATGTGAACTAAAGTTAATGTTCTTGTTGGATGAAAAACTTGTTGCTCTCGATCGTGTGTTTGTCATAACTGCTAAGTGTGATATTTTCTGTATCACTTGAGAAACATATGACGTCATTAGGATACGCTTAAAGTTAACCGTAATTGCAAACTCATCCTGACAGCAAAAATTAATGACTGAAAAATATTAAAAAGTATAAAATATATTGCATTAATATCAACAAGTTTTCTTGGTTTGAGCAAAAACAAACTGTGGCAACATTTTTTAGAGGTTTACAATTTTAAAGTCCTTAAAGGTTCCAAGTTCTCTTAAAAAAATCTGAAATCCAATGTTAAGAAATTAAAAATGTAGTTCAGTCATGAGAACGCTAACCAAAACAGGTACAAATATAATATTAAAAAATGTAGTATTGCTCATAAAAATTTAACACTGTTTGCAAAAAAATTGTTTGTGATCCTTTGAAATCTAAAGGTTTTCTTTGTTAATTTGTAGTTTTTTGACCACGTCTCACTGATGACAGGTCGAAATGAGTTTCAGGAAGTTGCATGTTAATTCATTTGGTATTTAGGAAATTAACGCTAAGGTTGCATTCTCATTTAAAAAAGATTGTTTAATATTTTAAGTTTTTCCAGTAGTATTGGAGTATTGCCAATTTAACATTACTTTTGTCAATTATTGTCGTAGTTCCAGCAAAAAAAAGAGCTGGTATCTCATTTCATGTGAAATAGAATGTGGTCTGCATTGCTGTTTTTTTTAAATAACCTGCTAGCCATTCTCCATAACACAGATCTCATACCATTTCTGACGAAATACACGTTATGCCGTTTATTTGAGGCTTTTTGAGGCTTTTTTGTTCCGACCCACTTTAGTGGGGGAGGAACTATATACTCAAATGGGTTTTTTTTGTTCCGTTAAATTTCGCCGATCGATATGTTCATCGTAGAGAGTTGTGAGTGGTATCATTTAAAAGCCCGTCCAGCGTAGAATATGGAATTAAAAAGATTTTTTCAATTTTTGTTTTTTAAAGGGAGTTATCGAGGTTTAAAATTTTGTGAATATTAGACGTATTTCAGCCGTTTTTATTCACATTTTCAGAATTTTTGGCCTATTTTTCGTCAATTTTGCTAAAGTTTGTTCAAACTATTAACTGTAGTGTTATTAATTTTATGTCTAAAGGTAAAGGAGGGCTGCTGAATTGTTCAATCCGAGTTTTTTGGCTAAAAGTTAAGCTAAATTATTCAAAATTCGATTTTTTTTGGGACCAAAATTGGGACAAAATTTGCTTTTTTTAGCCGACTTGCGTTAAATTTGCTGGAAGCAGATACGTTAAAGCTGAGACCATATTCTTTTTAGGCTGACAAACGAGCTAGTTGTACACCCACTGGCTTTGAGAGTCTTCCGGAGTTATAATCTTGTAAACGTTTTTGCAAATTTAAACTCAATAAGTTGCATTTTTATTTTTGACAAACTGAAAAATTTTGTTAAGGAACTGATCTGTTTTTCAACCAATTGGACAAATAAGTAAATTTTTAGACGCACAGCAACATCTGGGCTGATCCTGATATCGCCCACGATCCTTACGATAAAGAATTTTTTAGGTTTTAATAGAGCGCGGCTTTTTTTCAAAATATTTTCGTTATTTAAAAGTTTTCGATAAAAACTTTTTTTTTTACTTACAAGATTTCCAAATCTGGGCTCAATCAATGACAGCTATTTTTTATAACAAACAAGGCCAAGCAAGATTATATAACCGTATCAGAGTTAAGGGCGTCGTCTGTATGGCTCTGACCAATTGTTTTCGTAAAAAAAGTTTCTGGTTTTGCTTTCATTTTTTATCTTTTTGTAGCCCGATGACTTGTTGTCCCCAGTCAAAGATCCAGTTATTATTCAGGAGATATAAATAAACCTTGACACTCCTTTCAGGTGTTATCTAATGTCTGTTATGACTTTGAATATATTTGTTTTAAGAAAACATCGGTAAGTTTTTGAATTTTGCAACGCTCTTATTTCTCTCAACTTTGGGCGTAGTCTCAGTAAAAACCATCAGAATCCAATTTTCTGTGGATTATAAATTAATGTATGTAACGGTTTTACGTTCAACTAATGGTCTTTTTTTGATACTACGCCTCTTCAATTTTTTTATTTTTGAGCATAACTGCGTACTTTATGAGTTCAACTTTTGTTTCCTGGTCGAATTATTGCATTATTCACATAAACAACTGAAGGAAAGCATAGTAGGGAAAATGCACAGCGCTGGAAGAAGGCGTATCCGAATATTTAATGGTTTTTCTTATATAGTTTACGCTTTTTGTGCTGAGACAAAGTTATCTAGCAAAATTTTATGATTTTTTTTGTTTTTGCCTATGTTGGTCTTTCTATTGGTTGTTATACGCTATATAACTAATAACGATGGGTCTTAATTGCCTGCCCAGGAAATTTAACTAATCATAGTTAAAGCTTTCAGTTTATAGCTGTTTGTTTTAATGACTTTAACTTTGAAATAAAGAATTTTTTTCAACCGTTTCCTTTTTCCTTTCATTTTCTTAACCATGTAACTCAATCTCACTAATTCTAAGTAATTCCAATTATTGTTGTTGATTCAATCAATTTTTTTGCCCTCGGTTATACGTTGTGACTGATTGCTTCCACGATTAGTTTCTTAATAACTTTTGAAAATATTTGTTTTCAAATACATAATGGGGTTTTTGAGCTTCATTTTTTAATTAATTTTTCGATCGATGTGTAGCTCAGTCTGTGTAAACAAAGGTCACAACCCGTTTCCAGTGAACTATAATTTAATCTCTATAAAGGTTTTAACTTCAAACATTTGTTTCTCGGCTTTACTACTGCTGTTATTACGAGATTTTTTTTAAAACATTTGATTTTTTTTGTATTTTTACATTTTATAGGATTTTTGGTTTTTTTAACATTAATTGTAGATCTCACTGGCTTTGAAATTTTAGACAATTCAGCATTGGATAATGATAGGTCTCAATTGCTTCCTATGGACATATAAATGAACATTTCAGAAATTTCAGTGAAATTAATTCTTTTCAAAAAAGGAAACCTATATTTGAACTTCGCACCTCTTTGCTCTTTTTTTCGACCTATTATCCACTCGCATTGAGGACATGATCCAAATTTTTGCTGTTGGTGTATAGGTTAAATTGATTCAATTACGTTTTATCTGATGCGAGTTTGATTTTATGACTTTATTTATCATAGAAATCGAGTTTTGGTCGTAAATAATGATTGTTGTTTGATATTTATTATTGTCCTTTCTAGTAATCATATAATTTCATATTAATAACAACGTTCATCGGCCCTCTAGGGTGGCATTTTTGTATTCCATTGGTTGTTTACGGACCGATAAGTATGTTTTTGAAAGTTTTCTATCTCTTCATCATTTGGAAGACAATTAAGTCAAGAATGTGGATGAGCGGGGTCGGAACCTTATGTGCGTACGCACATTACCGAGCCTCCTTGTTAAATATAAATTGAGTTTCAGTCGTTATTAGTTCTTGTTGATTTTTTTCCGTTTTAGGGTTTGTCTGGTCTCTTATCCTCGTTACTGGCAAGTTTCACCGGCCTCTAATTAGTCAGTATTTGGTATGATTAGTTGCTTGAGTTTAAAGCAACTTTTCAAACATAAACACTAATTCTTATCAAATAATAAATTTTTTTGAAAGTTTTCAATCATTTCCTCACTTGTTAGACAATTAAGTCTAAAATGTGGTTGAGCGGTGTGGGAATTTTAATTGCGAATCTTTCATTACTTTTTTTACATTGTTTGTCGCTGTCTTTTGTTTTTCAATTGCAGATTTAAGAAAATTGGAGATCTGTTTTGAAATCTCTGTTTTTTTTAAATCAGAAGTCTCTATGGTTGCTTTTTGAGATCCTGAAAATTATTCACACTTTTCCCATCTTTTTCTTGCTTAAAATTCAATTATTCCGATTTGTTTTTTTCATTTTACGAGCCTTCTGTTGGTCAAAGCGTTGTTTTTTTCAAGATACTGCACGTTATCGGAAACTGGAGACGTTTTTGATATAATCTCAACTCATAGGAAAAACGCCATAGGATCATTTTTTCTGGTTTTCCGAATAAAATTGTACAAAAATATATCTATTTATTTGGAGGTTTCTTATTGTTCCGACCCTCTTGAGGGGGGAGGAACTATATACTCAAATGGGTTTTTTTTTGTTCCGTGAATTTTCGCCGCTCGATATATTCATCGTAGAGAGTTGAGACTGGTATCATTAGAAAGCTTGTCCAGTGTAGAATATGGAATTAAAAAGATTTTTTAAATTTTCGTTTTCTGAAGGGAGTTATCGAGTTTTAAACTTCTGAGAAAAAAGAGTGAATTCACGTTGTTTTTATTCACATTTTCCGGAATTTTTGCCAAAATTTTCGTCAATTTTGCTAAAATTTGTCATAATTTTTTAGAACAGTGTCGTTGATTTTATTTTTGAAGACGAACAAACATTGTTGATTGTTTTCATTTAATTTTTTGGTCAAAAAATATGGATAAACATTTCAAAATTTAGCCGTTTTCATCAAAAACAGCACGAAATAAGCTACTTTAGTCCACTTTGATTAAATTTGCCGACAGTACACCCCCAAACAACACTCATACAATCTTTGTAGACTTATAGGGGGCTATTTCTGATTCAGAGTCCGCTGAGAGTGCACTGTATTTAAAACTTTGCCGTTTTTTTCTAACTTTACTCGTTGATTATCAAAAATTCAGAATTTATTTTGAGTTTTCAACTAACAAATTATCTATATATACAACATTCGAAAAATCAATTGTTCCTAACGGACAAAAAGTATAAGCAGGGCTAGTTTTGGGCCATTCTTGGACTGTTACAATCCAAAAAAAATCGGGTTGTAATCAGTCGGTCTTTTTTTTTTAAAAAAAAAGACTTTTTTTAATAATAAAGAACAGAACATATCAAATCAAAGCTCAGGAGTGATAGGTTCAACCAATTCGCTTGCTAAGCAGCTCCAAACTAATGCATGTAGTTTTTTAATTGAAAGTTTATGGTCGTTTCTTTTTTAAAAAATAATTGACTTTGCAATAAATAATGGCTTAATAAAGTTTTCCTCTATTTTTTTTTATTTGTTCAACTTCCAGCTTAGTGTCAGCAAAGAAAGACTGCTTCTTCTTTCTACTGATTTAACATTTATTCTCGGTTGTAGTTTTAAGCCTCAAGTTCTTGTTTTCTGGCTTCGATTTTACAAGATTTCAGATTTTTGTTTGTTTTGATATTTGCCAGATTTTCACGTTTTCTAACTTTGTCACATTATCAAATTATTGACAGTTCTCATGTCGCCTTATTAGCATTTAAAATGAGGCAAAATTGAACATATCAAAATCCTGAAAGATATACATCATCGTTTTAACGGCCTCGACGCCTCTTTCTTGAAGAAATCAATTGAATTTTTTAATTTTGTCTCTAACTGTCATTTATACTTTTTCGTTTCGATCGTATGAAATTTCCTGTATAGTGATAGCTTTCATTGGTTTTTTATGGAAGAATAGAACAACCGATATTCTGATATTAGTAGATAGCTGATGGCTTTCATGACTTTGAAAACAATCGTTTTCCAAAATTTAAAAAAAACTACAAATTTGTTCTGTTTTTGTTTCTTTTTTTTACCTAATCTCGTTTGTTAATTACAGGTCAAATATGACATTATGGGTGTCAAGGGAAAAAACGTAATTGGTGTCCCAAAAACTTTTTTTAAAGAATTTGTTATGACCTTACTGGCTTCGACACCGGTTTTTCACAAAAAAAAAGTAAATTAATTTGATTTTTGTCATATTTGACGTTCTTTTTGTAGATGCAAGAAATATTCTGAATAATTACAGGTCTCGAGGGCTTCCTTTTCATGACTAAATGACACTATTTAAATAGCTCTTTTTGTAATTAATGCCTTTCATGACATTGAATGTAATTTTGTTTCGAAAAAAAATTAAAAGTATTACATACTTTAGCACTTCGCTTTTTTATCTACTTGTTAGCTAGTCTTACTAATGAATGGCCACGTACTACATTATAGCTGTTTGAATAAGGCGCAATCAAATATATTTTGAGTGCCAAAATTTGGCTTGACGGTTTTGACAGCGTTTTCTGGCAAGTTTCAATTGAAACTTTGTTTGTTCTTTGTTGTTCTTTTTAGCCGCTTTAAAAAATGAATAAGGACAGGTCCTAATGCCCTCTATGGAAGCAGTGGTAATCGTAAATTTGTGGTAACATTAATTGACCCCTAATGGTATTTATTACTTTGAAGTTAACTGTTTTGAAAAAAATAAGTTAATTTTTTACTTTACTGTTTTTGTTCTTTTTTGTATAATTGTTACCAAACCTTTTTATGGACTGGTCGCATATGTTTTCTGGTGATTTATAAGTTAGTTTTGTTTAGTTTTGGTTTATCTGACGGTATGTTGACTTTGTTATTAAATTTAGTTTTTAAGAGGGACATAAATTTTTTGATGTATTTAATGTTTGTTGTTGTTGTTGTTGTTTGATTTTGCTGTTCGTCTTGACTCGCTTTCTTAATATTGACATATTACAGCCATCTAATGCATCAATTTTTACTCCACTGAGTTATTTGTTTTGGAGGCTATCTTATCGTTCATACAGAATTTTTTGAAAAAGAATTCTCAAAAAATAATTTCGGGTTTTTCTATCTGTTCCTCATTTGGTAGACAATTATGCCAAAATTGTGGATGGGCGGGGTCGGAACCTTATGTGCCATCGCACATTACCGAGCCGCCTTGTTCGTTTAATGGATCATATACATAGAAAAAACATTGCAAACACTTGAATAGTTTTTTCCTAGATCCTAAAAAAACTAACGATTTGTGTTGTTTTATTTATTCAAGCTTTAAAGGACTTCAAAAAGACATTTTTGACAAAAAGTTTTTTGGTTAATAAACATTTTACATTTATTGTATTTAGCTACGGTTACTTTTGCGATGAGAATTGGTTTTTCTTAGTTTAAAAGTTAAGGAATCATAAATTGCTTTAATCAATCGATTTTTTCATAAATTTGTTGCGCTAGTTGATACAGTCATTTTAAAACATTCCGTTAGTCCTGATAAAAAGCACAGCAGAATGCTTTCAAGTTTGTAACGAAAATAATTTCGTACCCAAATGGGTTGTTTCAAGCGTTCTATTTATTGTTTAATATCCAATTTTTAAACATAGAGCGTCAGTTACACTAATTTTATCTAGTGAAACGAAAAAATTGTATCAAACTACTCTTGCATGTCATTCTATTTGAAATAGCGGAGCACTTTCGTTGCTCAAAAGATTGATTGACTAGTATGATATGATAAAAAGACGACAAAAAGTGTCTGATATTTCAACTTAACCAGCTGGACAAGATAGGGCGATGCACAAAAACTCTGAATGTCAATTTCAAAAACATCTCATGTCCACTTTTGCAAACAATTTTTTAAATTATTTTTTCTGAATGAGACATTTGACACTTAAAAGATGCTTAATAGAATCCGAAGTAACGTTTTGCTTTGTGTTTGGTTGACGTCTCGACCACTGGATGAGACAAATCGTCCCTGTTCAAGTAATTTTCAGAAATTTTATTTTGTTTGTATTCTAAGCCCCTTATCCCAGACATTCGTAAATACTTAACTTTCGAAAGTCTTCCTAAACTGTTACTAACTGCGCAAACTCCATTATGATTATGTAAAATTTCTGCATGATTACTTTTATGTCGAATCAGATAAACCTTGTGGCCAATTTCCCAAAAAGTCAACAAAATTTGTGCATCATTGAAGCCACTGTCGATATTTGTAGATTTTCACAGTTTTGCGTATCCCTTTCCCAAATTTAAATTTGTTAACCAATTCTACGATTTTAAGAACACAATTAGCCTAAAACTTTTGATCGCAATTTATTAGTATTTACTTGTGATCAAATTCAAAGATTAAATTGCTATTGTGAAGAGTAATACGGGTTATTTAAAACTATTTACGGCTTTAGTGATCTGCAATTAGTATCGAGAGGAAGAATTCTGGAATAAGTCACCATTAGGCTTTTTTTTTCGTTTCATTTTTATTGATTCTATCTTATTGATTATATACTGCACTTAGAAGTTAATTTCTTGTTGCTGATAATAGCGTCGGATATGAAAAAATGGAAGAAAAATTAAACTAAATTTGCTTGCCACCACAGTTCCACAGGTGTTTCTGGCGATAATCATAAAATGGTTGAGGAAAATAGTAAATTAATCTGCCCCGTGAATTAGTTATGTTGCAAGGACAGGTATATTTGGGATTACCGTGCAAGCTCTGCTTTATTCTTACTAAGCTGAATCTAAGTTAGATAAAAGTCTGCCAGAAAAAACCTATACGGGTAGACTATCTATCTGGCCAGGACAGTTGAAGTAAGTAACAGTCCATGTCTGGTCAAATAGACTCCTTAATTTAGGTCAAGTTCTCCCTTATTTTAGACCAGTTGATTTCACTTATGGAAACTTGAGCTATATTTACGTTAAACCGTCAGTATTGTCCAGAAAGGGCTTTTAGAGCCATTTTTTGGAAAAGACTGACGATACAAAATGGCCTACAATGACAGAGTTTCGTCAGTAGATTTAACTGAGCATTGAGAAGCAATTATACATTTTTAAAATCAATATTCTTTCTAACCCACTTATATGTTTAATCAATGATTAAACGCACAAAAATCCCCTCTCCCACAATTGAGATTAATTTATTTAATAAGGGGCCACTAATTCCACTTTACGCCAATCGCGAAATCTAATTACTCAAATAGTCAGATCTAATAATTTCGCCTTCTGAGAACACTAACACTAATCGGTCAGTGTTTTCGCGTTTGTGGGCAAGACGGACTGAATCACCTCAAAATATTTCAATGCAGGCCAATTTAGCAAATATTTTGAAAAAAATAGTACAAAGTCAAATTATTGGAATAAAGGAAAATGCCTGGCACTAAGTATGAGAAATATTAGTTTTTTTTTGGGGGGGGGGGGGGGGGCAAACTGTAAAAAGTTAAAAATTTGAACTCAAGGGTTACACTAATGCTGCTGAAATTGGGGAGACTACTGGGAAAATTTTTCTTGATAACAGAGAAGGCACATCAAAAAAATTATATAATATAATAGGAACGCAAATATGTTTAAGTAAAACGTGAATATCGGCATCTGCATCTTTCGTGACTTTCTTTAACTAAGTAATTAGACACGGCAAATAAAGATGTGCGTTGATTTTTTTAAAATAAGTATTAGAGGTAATTAATCAATCAGTTTTGCTTTGAAATCTCCTGTTGTAACCATTTTTTATAGTCCAGTCGATCTCAAGCTTGTGTTTAGTTTTAGTGTGATATATTCTATTTCCTGTTGAAGCCATCTCTAACATTTGTTTACGTGTTATATGATATAGATTTTGTACAACCGCAACAAGCCTGAAATTATCATCAAAAATCTTATGTGTTTGTTATCTCAAATGTTTTTTAGTTGATTATTCAGTTATCAATTAAACTTCACATAATATACCTAACTATCTAAAACCTGATAAAATTGACAAAAATAGGATGCTGTTGAATTTGTTACTCTTTTGAGTGAAAACATCAGTCCTCATTGAGTTATAATTTACCTAATAGTTTGAAATGGTAAAACTGAACTCTAGGTATGTGTTGAAAAAAAAAAGAAAAAAAAGAGTAGAGATGGAATTACCGTGAAATATGGACGCTACAAATCGGAAGAGCCATTGTTCTCCAGTTGTAAATTACGGAAGCAGCCTTCACTAAAGCCAGGTTGTTCTCTGGCACTTCTTTCATTCCATAGCTGAAAATAATCGTTTCGAATGAATTCTTGTAAGAACCAAACTTTGAACTGCTTGATCTAACAAGTATGCAGATCATGATAGCTAGAAAAATGTAAGACAGTTTGTTGTATAATTGGTTGAGGTCAAAAAATGTAAAACGAAATATACTGCGGCTAAAACTTAGCGGAAAGTTCTCAGTTCACCGAAATATGTTTTTTGCTCTGTCCTGTTGATATTTAGCAATGGAACGTTCTTCCGAACTTCTGTTCACGCGAAAAAGTTCTGCCGTGGGAAATTAAAACGAGGCACGTAAAAATATGGGGTAAACGCTATCGATAAATCGACTTAGAAACTAGTGGCAGTTGTTGAAGTCAGTGGGAAAGTTTGTTTTACAGAGATGATGTCGAGCGGAGCTAATACATAAGCAAAATTATCGGATTAGATGTATTCATTTTTAGCTCAGAATCTCTTTATCATATATGCATGTGCTCTGATTCAGAAAACAATGAAAAGTTGTGAAAAATCTGAAGTTGAGCTTCTCTATCAGTAACTTGTAGCAGTTTTCTGATAAAGCTATTAACGGAAAAAGAAAGATTTCAACAGTTCAAGGAATTTTCCGATTGCAAAAAAAATTTAGTCAGATTCAGGATCAACATTATATATCCTGTTACTGAATGAGATTTCAATCTTTTCTTCGATTGTTTGTCTTTCTCTATCAGTTAAACTATGCAAAAGATGTCACCTAATATTTTAATTTAATCTTTGAAATCTAAGTCTTCGACACTGAACTTATACTTCGTTCTCCATCCAAAATCAACAAAGTTAACTTCCAGTAATAAAATATTTAATCGGGGACAATATTGGACACATTGTTGTTAGAAAAAAAATCATCGGCCAATATCTGATTGTTTAGCATTTCAAATGGGGAAGAACAAATCTTATTGGTTAGTTCGTAGCATTTTTTTAAGTTACTTTGCTTTTTTGTTGTTTCCTATTTCGTCAGGAAGAGCATTTTAAGCGTTCAAAATAACGCAAATTAATCGAAACAGAACATGGCCTCGAGAAACGCAGAATCTTTTGCTCTTTATCAACGACTTCAATACGGCACCTGCCAGTTGCTAGTGAAACTATATTGAGAAATCTGTTTTTTGAAAATTCGGCACTTCAAAGCAAATTATTTGTTCTTCCTTTTGGCAAATTAGTGTCATCAGTGATTTGAACTAATCACTTTTTGGTGAAGCAAACAAAATCTCGTTTACCATTTTCAAGTTGCAGCTGATGGTTTAATGGAATAAAAGGCTATGAGACTTCATTTAAAAAATCTGAAATTTGACACTGTTTAACACTTTCGATTTTTTGTCTTATCTTTTGTGCGTAATTACTCTAAAACGAAGGCCGATTGCTTTTCAATTGTAATATAATTGAACTCTCATAAGCCAGTCATTCGATAGCTCTTGCTTTTACCTATTTGGAAAATGTGTTTTTGTCAATTAGTTTGTGCAAAATTTTGTCCTTCATGTATTTGTTGTTAAATTGCAGAACTAAGATTTAGTCAGTTCGTATTAGAGGCCCAACTGGTTTATTTTATTAATTGAAGGGAAATGGTTTTATTGACATTCTGAACATTTGGTTTAAAAAATTGATTGAATTTTTTACCATTGAAAATTTTTTTCTTCTTTCTATCAATGTGTACCAAAGTCCCAGTAAATACAGATTGGATCTTTTTGTAGAGATAAAAATGCAAACTTTGTACTAGTTCGTTTTCTAATTATTGGTTTTTTGGCTTTCATACATTGAGTATTCATGAAATTTTGGCGATTCTGGACCTTTGCCCAATTTTGAGTTCCTTTCGTTTTCGTGTTGCATTACAACATAATTATCGCTTCCCATTGGTACTGATGCTGAAAGCCATTACACATATAGTGAACTAAATCAAATTTTACTTCAGGGCTTCGACAGCTCAAACATCGATGTATTGCTCAATGTATCGATGTATGTCTCGCTTTTTTGTAGACTTATGACAAATTCTGGAGAATGACAGGCCTCAATGGCTGCCTATGGAGTGAAAAATTTATTTAAAAGTTTGATTTGACGGCTACTTAATTCATTGACTCTGACATTTAGTAATTCTACAAAAAAATATCAAATTTTGGACATTCTGCACTTTTTGCTGACTTATTGCGTAATAACATTAAGGAACGATCCCATATGTTCTCATGAGACTTTATTTTTTCCTGATGATGCTAACTTTTTTTATCTCATTCTTTATCGATGCTATCAATTTTTTTGTCTGTATTTATCTGATGTCATTTGACTTAAAGGTTTGTAAAAAATATGATATTGGTTTTTGGTCGCACCAAAGGTTTGTTTTTGTTAATTTACTTAATAATCTCGTTTCCTTGTTTCATCAATCACATGTTTTTCCGATTATCCATGGTGGCCTTTTGCAATTCATTTTCTCACTAACGACCAGGCTCAAAGGCGCCGATGGAGTTACACGAGAATCTATCTATTTTATTCTAATTGCAAGCCAATGATTGCTTTGATTTCGCCCGTTTAGTTCTTCTTTTTGTTTGCTTGTTAGAGAATTTTATTCTATACAGGTGATATTTTCATTAAAGTGAATTACAGGTTTATTTGTTAAGTTTAGGTTTTATCTGATGCTATTTTGTCTTTGTTAGTGTTTTAAAAAAAGATATTTTGTTTTGTTGTTTTGTTTTGGTTTCGGCTAGCGTATTGAAGTTTGATTAATGGCAGGTATCATCGGCTCTCCAATCCGGCATTTTTAAAATGTTTTCGTAGTTTGCTTTTCAAACAATTTTTTTCACTCAATTACCAATTACATCTGAGCATTTTTATTTTTAGTTCTTTCCTGTTACTCATTTGGTATACAATTAGGCTAAAAATGTGGAAGAGCGGCCTCATGACATTATGTGCGAACGCACATTAACGAGCCTCTTTGATTAATTATATCATTAAAGTCACTATAAGATTTCACAAATTGGTTAAATAAGTGAAATTTTTGAAAATTTTTAAGAGACAGTTGATTTTACAACACGAGATGAGATGAGACAAGACGAACATTGGGAACAGGATAGAGAAATAACAGGTAGATTACAGGTATGAGTGCCGGATTAATTTGGAGTTATTTATCTTTTTGATGATTTTCTAACTCTGGTGGTAAGAAGTAGTCCACTGCCCCATAAATTGTCCTGTCTGAGCCTGGATCAGAGAAGTCTCCAATCTCTATGCTTATATTTTCCGCTGAAATACAATAAATTAACCTGTTCAATCAACTTAAATTAATGACAGAATAAACTATTCAGAGATCTCGGCTTGGGTTGCATTTGTTTCCGTCGGTGGATAGCGTAATTTTGTTAATCTATGGATAGGTCTGCAGAGACATTTAATTTTATAAGCAAATAGCATCGGTAGTTAAATTCAAAACCAAAGAAGCCGAATATCTCATCAATAGATTATAATAATTTCATAGAAACGTTTCCTATGGGCTAAACTTACTCATATTAAGCTTATGTTACACACTGCAAAATTAAATGTATCTCAAATGACTAAAGACCGAGGTGCATTGAAAATGCTTTAATTCATAAAAAGATGAGAAGAAACGAAAAAGAAGCACAACTTTAATTTAAGGCTGCAATTTAGGTTTCAAGGATTTTTCATCATCCAGCGGAAATCAGAGCTATCCCGTCGATTGATTTTCTATGATCAAAGGAAAAGTAGTAATCAGCCGTTGATGCCCCATTGATAGACTTTCTATGAAATTACTCCTATTCATCGACAAAATTCAAGGGTAGACCGGCCTGGGATATTAAAATTCCAGCTCAGTTTTTTCATTGGATACCATATGGCCATCGAATAGTTGGAAATATTATTGAAAACAGTTATTTTTCTATGTTCCACCTCTACTAATGAACACGAACAGACAAAAACTCAGGTATCACACCTTTTGTTTTTCAGTTTACACTACAGGATTTGATTCAAACAATTTGGCATGTCTTCAGAGTTGTGATATAAATTTGAATTTTTATTTCTTATTGGAAAAACTTAGAATGACATAACCTCCCTGTACACTCATGATAGAAAAGAAAATTACACAACAAAGGCAGATCTGAATTTCTTTGGTATAATTTGACCGAGCGTTTAACTAAATTCAGTTTTGCTTTGTTAATACATGGGATTCACAAGAATTTTGCGAAATTGGGCAACATTCAAAAGCTAGGCAAGCGTTATTGGACGCAACCGATTTCAACGCGATGTCAAAATCATTCAAGTTCAGTTAAGGTCTGCCTTTGCAATAAACAAAACAATCAAGCAAGCTATATTGATTAACGGTAGGTTTTTGCTTAAAAATTGGTCAACAGTTTTCAAACCCATTCCGTACTTTTTCGTCTATTTAAAGATTAATGCAGTTAACTTATCTGTCGCAGATAAAAAACAAATTCTTATAACTAGGAATGCAAAAGTTTCTGATTATTTTGCTCAGTAGCTTAAGAGAAAACATTTGGATAAGTTGTATCCTCTCTTAAATTGCATAAAATTTTGGCGCTCCTGCAACTGGAAAATTTGTACCACAATCGGAAATAACATTTTCTTGTCAACAAAGAATATACAAACATTAAGCGTGATGCCAAATCATAATTATTCTTGCTTTCGAACCAGAAGGAAACAAATGAAAGTTTTAACGTCTAATTATAGTTGCTTTCTGATGTTACAAAACCCTCAACAGCATGCATACTACCAAAGAATTGTATTGCAATTACTCAAATACAATTATTGTGGGCATGCCGGTACACAGTTTTCAGTGTTTAATTCAACATTATGTCGTCATTTTTCTCAATTTTCCATAGAACTTTTGGTGTAGATTTAATGATAAACAGGCATCAAAATGATAGCATTAATTTCAGAAGAATTCTTTCTGCATCTGGGAAAATTTTAAGAGCATTTCTGTTACGTTGTTTGATCTACAGGACAAAATTGTATTCTGAAATCTTTTGTAGTTCATTTTTTTTTGCTTACAAGCTTGGCGTTTAATTGGGAATCGATCTTTGAAACTGCTCTCCATTTTTTGCTTTAATTCTGATGAATTTTAATTTACAAAATTTAGAGAACACATGCTTCATAGGAACGAAAGTTAGAACAGCAGCGACATTTCTGCAGTACATCAAATGATGAATTAAATGATAAACATAACCGATTAAACGTCGGAAGAATTGCTCTCGACCAACTAGTGGGAGCTATAATCCAATTACACCCTGCTTCAGTCGGGCGGGGGGGGGGCTAAATGGAACTAAGAAGTTCAATAGTGGGCTTCAAATAACCACATTAGAGGTTAACATATAGCACTATTCAGATTTAAAGTAAAAAAATTGCACCAGTTTCGGCGCACTTTTCATTTGACTTTTAGTATCAAATTGCCGCCAATAGAGTTCAGCTGCTTGAAATTGTTATTGAGAGAGAGAGAGAGAGAGTTTTAGAGCACGCGAAAAGCAAAATTCAAGGGCGTAAAAGTCACTCGAAAATTCAGAACGGTCAAGCATAAATTTTGCATAAAAAAGACCAACACGTGTACAATAATTGCTATGAACGTCGTTCAAGAGCAATTAATAACGGAGTTTTGAACATAGGGATACACGGAAAAATCTTGAAGATAATGAGGCAAATTCAATTGCTGTTTGGGTATGGTGGAAGAATGAATGAAGTTTAAACACAGTAAGGTTGTGAAAACCGAAAGTAAAAAATATTGCTTAAAACCAATTATAAAAAAAATGAAAATTTTTACGCAAAGACTAAATAATGTTGAACAAAAAATATTAGCAAAATTTTTTAAATTGTTTCTCCACTTTCAAAAAAATTGCATTTTTTTCAAACACTGCTGCAAACAAAAAAGTATTTGAGAAAAATGAACATTTTAATCCAAATTTAATAAGAACTCTTTTAAGTTTATTCACATCACTATTTATGTGACATTTAGTCCTTTTCCTAATACATTCTTTACATTACAAACAGTTTTTAGCCAAGGCCTTCAGATCTTCAATGGAGACTCCATTTTTCTCCAATCAGAAGAGAAATGTTCTTTAAGCGTCAAGCTTAGCTGTTTTTGTGACTCATACGAGCATGTAATGGTTTTTTCTTATCATTATCTGAACATTCTATTCAAACTGCTGATCTTTAGCTTTGCACGACTAATTACCGCTTGATTTATTTCTGCTCATAGCGATTTCACGACTGGTTCTTAGGGGGCGAAAACATTTACTGGCTTACTTTCAACTCAACAGAACTTCCTGCAAACATCTCTCTCAATCTCGACCACACTATCAACCACTTCAATTGTTTGCCAATAATAACTGCTAACTTAATTCACTACCGTAACTACCGACAATATTGGCTTACACGAACGTAATGATCTTAAACAATAGCTGTTCCATATAAAACAATTAATAAACACATGCATGGAATATATACTAATAATGGAATGATGAAAAATGGCAAAGTCTTAATTGTGATCGAAATTCAAATTTGTTTCGATCATAAGACGATGTAATTCTGCTTGTTTTAAGCATCAAAGTAAAATCCGGGTACTCCTCAGACTGGCTGGGTTGATCAGTCACCTCTCCTTCAACTCGAACGGAGAGGACACTTTGGAAGGCACTTCTGCCAAACTCGTTTCCCAAGCTGTCAGGAGTCTCAAACTTCTCTGTCATCACAAGTACAGCAGTAGGCTGGTTAAAATGGAGTCAGGCTATTCAGATAGTGTGTTCATGTTACCGAAATGGGGGAAAACCATCGCAGACATCAGAAAGCAAAGGAGTTTTTGTGAAATAAAATAATGAAAATTATCCAAATAAATAACGCGAATTACTATATTTCAGAAAAAGTTTCCTAAGAATAATCAACTAACGTTGGGCCTAATGAACGCAAACGAGCGACGAGCGACCGGCTTGGTTGGCTCGGTTGGCTCAATTCAATCTGAATATAAAAAATTCATTGAAGTACAAGCGTTAAATCCACATCCACAACTGATGATTTAATTGCTCATAACTGCGGATAGAAATCTATCTAATAACCCCTCCCCCGCCCAAAAAAATCATCAACGTCGCATTAGTAAAATCATCTCTAAGCTCATTTAAAATTAGAGTTACGTTTAGTCGTCGGTAAATTGTTCACAAGTTTTGGTAACAGATTGGCCATCACACCCAAAAATTTGCTCAGCAATTCATGTTTGCACCCGATTTCCGCTGTCTTTGTTTAGATAATGAATTTAGAGACGTCTAACTACTTCTGAAACGAGTTTGGGAAAAGTGTCATCTAAAGCGTCTTTTGTGTATGAGTTGAATGAAAAATGGCCAAACACTCTAATATGCCTGAAAGCTTCCCAACATTTACTTGCATGCCTCAAATATTAATTCAACTCAACAAACCAATATTTTCCTATCTCTATCTACTCGGAATCTACACAATTTTTCTTTACCTACTCTGTGGAATGCGTATTTAACAGAAGACACAAACTGACGCCGTAGTTGGAGAAAACTATGGGACCTGCCGCCACAAATTTAGCAAACCGTCACTTTAAACTCCTTTTTTTGACTTTATATCAAATGTAGATTACCAAATTATTTTGGGTGAACGATATCCGAATTTTTAATTTTTCATGTCTGCGCAAAATCGAATGCGCATCACAATACTCGACTTCAGCTAGTCATGTTTAGAACATTTTCAGTTTTTAATTATTTATGCCCATTAAAAATCAGAAAGTTCTTCCACAGTTTATGCTGTAATCGCCTCATAGACTTGAAGGAGCTATGCAACAGTCTGTTTTAACTATGGAGACGCAATTGTACAGCTTTTTAAAAAAATCTTAAACATGTAAATTAAACTAACGACTTGTTTAATGGTACATGTTAGAAATTTTTAATCAAGCTTTATTATTTTCTAATTCATAACAAACTAAGGTTCGGTTTTCTTAAAATAGTTTAATAAAAAATATGTTTAAATCCTGCAACCCTTCTGTCTATTGGAACTCCTTCGTGTCGTTTAAGCATTTCCGCTGTAACTTTTTGTTTAAATTTGGTCTTCGACGTTTTAGCGCTGAAGCACTCAATGGCCAAAATACGGATCGGTTTTTAACTGAACTCCTGAACTCTGAACAATGGTATAAACACTCAAGAAGAAGTCCGCTACCCAAGAATTGTGTTGTCTAAACTAATCTAAGTAACAGATGGGGGTCCTAGACTAATCAAACCGAAAAGAGACAGATTAAACTGTTTTCAAAACGCTGACCGGGCCGAACGAAGTATTTAAAAAATTGGCCAGACTGAAAAGAATCTTAGCCAGACTATTGACAAAGCAGATCAAATTTTAAGCTGTGCTATCGGTCTAGACCCAAATTTTTGGAATCATTTAGTAAAAATAGACTTTCAGAAACAATTCGGCGGACCAGCTTTTGATGATGTTTTAATTTTTGCTGCGAGCAGTCGCATGATGTTCAAAAAATTGTAAATCGAGAAAATTATTTTTGTCACTGATTACGGGCACTTGGTATGGCCCGGATATAGTGGATTTGATTACTCTGCATAAAGCATACTTCGACTCAGGTCAGAACCAGACATTATACCTTTACCTGTTGTTTAGTGTGTTAGATTGAATCAGCGGGCTTTCGTCAAACTGAAAGATATTAAGCTGTGGGTATTCCAGACCAATAAGACTGAAATTAAAGAATCGGCCAGACAAAATGCGCGACCAACTGTTTGTTCCTACTATCAACTTGATTAGCTACGGACCACAAGTCGGCAGATCGAATCTGCCTCAGCAAAATTTTTTAGGATCTGTGACGTCATTGCTGCTATCATATATGCACTTCGCTTACGCTTTTTGGTACCGAAAACTCAAATAACCTGTGGACCAAAATTTAAAAGTTATTCAACATGAAACCCTGTATCAATATAGTACTAACGCTTGTAGATAAAGAATGGTTCAAAGCATCTAGCAGCTGTGATGACAAATCTCCGGCTGATAACAGTAGCACCACATAATGTAGAAACTGTTCTGATTGTTGCGAAGAAAGATCTAGGTGGACTTTGGATTCCATTTATGATCAGACTAGTGGAGTGACGTCTCAATAATTGTATTGATGATTTGGTATGTCTATCTTCCCAGATTTGGAGTTTCAGACTTATTTATAACAATCTCTAATTTTCCCAAAAAGCGTTTCCTGATAATAAACACGAATTAAGCTGACAATTTGCAGATTTTCAACTACAATGATTAGGGATCATAAAGTTAAATGAGAAGTCTCCGAATGAAGTATAGAATGACCATAGACATGCGAGCATTAAGGTCTTAGACCAATTGATGAATTTTTTTGGGATCCAATTTTGTAATTCTGTTATGCAGTCCGTTAGATTGAGTGATAGATCTGAGTTATTTTTTTCCACCTTTAACGTATCGCTTGCGTACGGTGAATTCAGAAGTATTGTCACTTTTTTTCACTCAAGGAATTCCAATTTTTTTAATAGGTGTTTATTATTGTTCTCTTTAAGTGTGTCTTTGTTGACTAACTCCCCTATATGAAAGCTTTCTTAGGTGTTCTAAGTTTTCTAAAAGATTCTAAAGCTTTTTTAATCAAAAATAGTGTCAAAAAAAATTTAACCTTGAAGATTCTCGCTTTTTAACTTAAAAAAACATACAGTTGCTACAAAGTACAAGAAACATATCATGTGGAAAAATTCCAGTGGTCCAAAGCTTTCTTTGGAATCCAGTTTGCAATATCACCTTTTCTGATTCTCAGTGATTTTATTCTAATAATAGAACTCCTACTTGATTATTACATAGCAGCGTGCATAAAATCTTGGCTCCAAAAAAGTATAATGAAAAAAGCATTCTAAAACGAACAGTGTTTGAAAACGATGTAATGCCAATCCTCCAGTCGACAAAAAACGAGCTTCTAAAGGCCTCATATATCGAATTAAATTTATTATGCTTTTATTTAAAACACCATAAGTTTATTTTCCGCGAGAAAACTATGAAAACAATCTGTTTATGTCTAACCAATTATTTATTCTGAGTTTAACGGTTCCAATTTTGTGAGTAATTTTAGTCGTTTTTATTAACAGATTTGACATTGATTTCGATTTCCGAAGTTAATAAATTTTGCTCGTGAAACATACTTCCGAACGTCGTGGACAAAAAAGCGGTGCTCTTTATGGAAAATTCTGTCAGTGTTCTTCAATTTGTAACTGAAAGTTGAAAAGTGAAAACTGCTTTTCACCGCAAAATATGTTTCACGGAAGTGTGTCTGCAAGGAATTGTCCTGCAGATTAATTGCAGTATAATCCCTCATTTTAATAGCCTTAAAGCATTAAGTCGTAAAATTGAAAACATAAAGTTCGGTTATTTTTTGGTACCGGTAGACACTCTTAATGATTCCGCCTACGCTCACATTGTTTGCAGCTAAAGATTTATATTGTTTTCGGAACTATGCAAAAATTTTGATTCGAACGAAATACAAATAAGGATCGAGTAAAATGAGAAAAACAATTTTTCATGCAAAATTAGTTTTTGATATCTTCCATTTCAGCGGTTTAAGAATTACATCAACAGCTAAGAACTCAAATCAAAAAATAACGGGAATATTGGCAGACGTCTGTTTTTCATAAACTGTGGTGTTTTGGTTATATGTTAATAAATGTTCTTTGTTACTGCTGGATAATTTAAAAACTTTCGGAAGTTTTTATCTTGAAATAGTCGACAAAATTTGACAAATAGTCGAGCTTTGATTAATTAAGTAACTGAACAAATTACAGTCCGAGAGCCATGTTTTGGTTTGTGTCACAAAGCAGGATATAAAAAAATCAATAATACCAATATCTATCAGTTGGTTACTGTTCAGCACTGTTAATTGTTGCACGGCCGAGAGCTAAGCAAATATTGCGATTTCATTTCAAAAAAAATCAACTGCCAAATTTTTTAATGGATTTTTCATGCTTTATTTTATGAAAGAACCCAAATTATAAATACATAAAACTTTTTGAGATGAAATATTTAGTAAGAAAGATCTTTCTTAAGTAGAATTTCGAATCACTCTCCGTCTCATCTGTAAAAATCCTTATCACTTAAGTCCTCTTAGAGAGTCCTCGACGGTCATAGTCATCTGGTAAGTCATGAAAAGACTTGCAGTAATAATCTTCACGCGCAAGGAAAAGTGTTCTCATTGGGAATGCGTTAACAAATTGGGAACTATTTAAAGAAACACGTTAATTCTCCAGTTAAGTGCCAAATTGGTTCAAATAGCGACGTGCAATATACGCATATCCTTTTGAATTTGAATTTAAAACCAAATCAATTTTTTTACCGCCAACAGCCCAGTAGAGCTGAAATTTTATCGCTCTCCAATTCTGAATTAATTTTTGATACCAACGCCTTATTTCTTTTCGTCACTGCCCAAGTCATCGAATATAAAATTGGTTCTGCTCCATCCCAAGCCGTGGTGGTCAAAATATTGTTCGACAACTTTATGCCTTGGGAGTACCACATCCGAAATGATAAATACGCGGTCTTGGCCAAACTTTGGGTCGCTTTAATTCGAATCATGATGTGGCATCAACAAATCCTAGTCACGAAAAGTCTGATAAGCTCAGCTTTTTTTGAATTTTAATCAGACTCAATCGAATCATAGTCCCACAAAATCTTCCTATATTGCCCAAATTCGGTTCATAAAACCAAAAAATTTAAATCATAGTCTGATTAATTACCGCTCTTAGTGGCATTATTTAAAAAAAAGCCTGAATTGTCAAAACAGTGCGAATCATAGTCTGATTAATTCCCTCTCAGAGTCGCATTATTTCAAAAAATGGACCTGAATGATCAAAAGAGTGCGAATCGAAGTCTGAATAATTTCCTCTCTTAGTTGAATTATTTCAAAAAATGGGCTTAAAAGTTCGCCCAATCAAAAAGGTGCCCAATCATAGTCTGGTTAGTATATGCTTATATCATATGCAAAATGATAACTATTTTCTAAAAGTGTTAATTCGAAACTTTCGCTGTGTTAGTATTTACAAAATAAAGTTGTTCTTACTTTTTTTCGAAAGAATCTTCATATATATCAGTATGCTTGAACACTATGTATATAGTAAAAAAAACTATGATTATTGTTTAGATCAATCCTCCAATACTCAAGAAATATATCAGAAGACGTCAAAGGATACTATTAGCCCAATGCGATCATGAATCCACATTATTTATAGTTTTTACTGTTTCACTTATGGTTTTTTATAGTTATCAAGTTATAAACAGAACGAATAACTTTCAGCAGAATGCGAAATTTTTGACCACTGGATATCTGATGTTACTTTGATCAGCTGAAAATATTTTGAAGTGTTTTTTTCTCGACGGGTAAAGTCACACATCAAATCTAAGTTGAGAATTGTGGTTAGAAGACTTTTGCTGTAGAAAATTGATAACTACATCAAAATGACGAAATTTTACGGCACACCGATGCCAACAATCTTTTTTCACCCTCAATAAGTGCTAATTTGCTTACTTTTTACAATGATTTCCACTGGGAAGATAGTGAAGGTGTTAGAGATAATGATAAAGTTTTCAAAATAAGTAAAGTAATAAACACAAAATTAAATTGCAGATTCACTTTCATATCTTCAATAAACAAGCTTGACATTGGCAAAATATTAAGGTCAACTACGTTATAAAACGTAATTTGTTTATTAATTTGACGATGGCTGGTTGAATAAACTAACAAAGTGATTCCAAAACTCTGTAATTGCAAACAATTTCACACAAAATGATAGAATCTAAGTTAATTGTTTTCTTCGGTTGTGTGAAATAATTTAATGGAAAATAAAGTACATACCAAAATCTTTTCAAAACAGTATTTTCTCAAAAAAGTTTCTGTTTGTGAAATATCACATTATAACACAAATGTCTAATATGTTTGATTTCGCTGAAACTATACACGTGAGTTGGATTCGGATGTTAATCTTGCAAGATCTTGCACGAATCTTGCAAGATTAAGCATAATCTTTCAAGATTTTCCTGCAAGATCTTGCAAGATTAACATCGTCTTGCAAGACTCTTGCAAGATTTATATCGCCTTGCAAGAATCCTGCAAGATTAACATTCGTCGGACATCTCAGCAGTATTTCAGCAGTATTAATTACAGATCCTCAGGAAAGAAACTACAGCAGCTGGGTACTCTCGCTCGCTACTTTCTGAAAACGAATTCTTCCGACCTCGAGTGTGGGGAGAAAATATAAGCACAGCAGTTTTTTGGCAGTTCAGTCAATTTTGGCTGATCTACATCATTGACATAGAAAACCATTAGCAGTATCATTAGAAATCCTATCGATCGTAGAAATGTAATTAAAAACGTTGCAACGTTTTTGATGAGCTATCCAAGTTCATGGTTTTTTTAGTGGTTCTGCATTTTATTGAAATTTTGCTCACCTTCAGCCTAGTTTTCGAGTAATTTGAGGAGTTCCCACCCAATTATGTTAATATTGGCGATAATTTTGTGTTGCTAATAACCCTGAGTCAGAATAGCGTCATTTATTATATCATTGTGGTTAATTACAATCCAACAGTTTGATTAAATTGGAGCCAATTTTTCGTAAGATCTTTTAGGAACAAGATTTTTGTCAAATTTATAACGTCAATCAAAAGTCAAATTAAATCATTGAGTTTCGTCCATTTTGCTAGAACCGCATCAAAAACATTAAAAGATTGAGCTTCACAAAAAAATCTTGAAGTTTTTAGAGAAAAATTTCTGTTTGAAATAACCTTTGTATCAACTTTCCCTGGGTCAATATTACTGCTGTTTTCGCTTCTCATTTTTTGTTTTTCTGCAGAGACATTTACCTAATGCACATATATTCTGATAGCGCCTAGAAGCCTTTGTTGCAGTGGACCACTAGATTGCGAAAAACTTTGACCGCTATTTGTTTTCATGATATAACCTTAAAAATTTATAATTTTTTTCTTGTTTGTTGTATTTTTAGATGCCATGATACAAATTTTCGCCAAGTAAAGGTACCCTCGGCGGTTTTAAAAGTATGAGCGAAGCGTATTCAGTGTTTTTGAACAGTTTTATTTCTGATTTTGACGTTTTTCTCTTGCAAAGCTTTAATTACATTTTTTTTTACTCTCCTTACAGTATTCACTGTTAGAGTCTGATCACTGATGTTGATTATTTGGAGGGAAAAAAGGCTACAATGGAAGACATAATTGAATCTTTTTCGAGTCTTTGGTCAAAATTTTTGGATTTTGTTGATTCGAATCTGTGTGTAGTTCGTTCTGAGTGTTTCTCTTGTTTTTGTTTATGTTTGAGAGCAGTTGTTTGTGCTATTTACGACGTTCAATTGTTTATTTGGGGGTGACTATTGGAGTTTGCTCCATTCTCTGCTTTTGTTTGACGACACCATTTTTTTTTTAAAAATGAATTTAGCTAAATGTCCGTTTCTGGTCCCCATAGATGTAATTTTTTAACTAGTTTACAGCAAAATATATTTTTGGTCAGAAAGATTGTTGAGAGATTTTTTCTAGATGAAATGAATTGTTTGTTAACTTTAAAGTCGATGACTCTTGAATGAAATAGATTTTTCATTAACCAGTTTTTTTTCTTTAATTTGCGTTTAGAAAGGTCTCGAATTTTTTGCAAAATAACAAAACTGATATAACGTTTCCATTAACTTGTTGAAACTGTTATCAGTTTATTATTTTTGGATTTACAATTTGGAACCAGTGCCTGTATCTTTTCCTAGTCGATTGTATTGCTTGACTTTAGATACTACTCAAATCTGCAATCAGAAGTCAAAGAGCAACGTTTTCTTGCTCTATGAAACTTTGCTGATGAGTTTATGCTCCTAACGTTTTATGTGGTTACGAGTTCTATGGGTTTTCTGCCTTTATATTGATAAAGTTTTTGGGCGCACTTACTAAACATTTTGAGAATGAAAAATCTAAGTAAGTCAAGAAGGGTTTTGGTTGAGATGGACACTTATAAACCTTTGTTTCTTCCAATAGGATGACAATCGTTAAAGATTTGTTTGAAAATTGGTTGAGATGAAATGAGAATCTGATTTTTGTTGCTTGTTCTTGCTGCAAGTGAAATTATTTCCTTGTTTTTTTAGATGAAACAAAATGAAAAATTTCGCCATCAGTTCCTTTATTCTTTTTAGTGAATAAAATTATGCAGGGTTGTGTTAACTTTCCTGGTTTATACGTGCATGCAAATTTAAGCTAAGATAAAATTATGAATTATTAGATATACCCCTTTTTTGTTGAACAAAACATTTTCCATATTTCGCCAAAAAAATTAATAAATAGTTTTTTAAAAACACATGCTTACAAAAAATTTGCACAAAAATATGTGTTCGTCGTAAATTTTTTTGAAAAACGTATTATCTAGAAAGCATTTTGTGACAGATTGGTGGTCAATAATCCGAAAGTTTGGCAATGCAAGCCTTCAAATATTTCTTAGCTGCCGCAGATTCCTCCACACGGGACGTCCATTTGGCTGGTTAGCGTTTTCCCGTAAACATTTATCTATTTAACACCGATTCCATTAAATATTTATGAAAAAACAAATTAGGTTTAAAGTACGATATTTATTGATTTTCTGAGTTAAATTTTTTTGAATAATTTGTGGATGGCCAGCTGTAGTCCTATTTTTTGAAGCGGTTTGAGGAGACACGGCAATTCTTTTTAAAAAAAATTTGAAAAATTTGCTGGGATTAAATTTTTTTTATCATAGAATTGAGAATTTCTATAAAAGATCATGTATAACAACTTGGTAAAATACAAGATAGTGTTTAATTCTGATTGGTTGACAAAACCTTATCAAAATGCAATTGAGAGCTCAAAAAACTACCAGAGTGACTGACTGTGATATGGAATTTCTTCCCTTAAAACATCTTACGAGAATAAGAAAACTTAAAAAATATATAGCAAAAGTACTAAATTCGGATATTATCTCAGATGTCATGAATTATATTTGAATAAAAGTATAAGGTTTAAGTCTGTCAGAACTATGTTGGTAATTTATTCTGCAAGCATTGATATTGATGAGTAATGGAAATTCCGTTTTTGTTCCACGAACGGTTTTAGAACTTCTAATGAAACTTAGAATTCTGACATATATGTAGAGGTTAGTTACCAAAAAGGGGATGAATTGTTTTATCAAAATAGTTTTTAAGGCTTTTCTCAGTTGATTAGGTTTTAAAATAATTCCTTGGAGCAAATTATCCCAAGATCTCAAAAAGATAGGAGAAACAATTAAGGCTGGTTGTCGTACCTTTTTCTTAACGCAACTTCCTGATTTCAAGTTAAGTTAATAACATACAATCTTCGTTATTACCAGTGGTAACAGTCTTTCCTTAGTTTCAGTTTCTCTAAATTCAGAACTTCAATTTTTAAATTTAAAATTTTCCTAGGGTTAGTGTTTGGCATTATTTCAATTCAGCATAGCTACTCAAAAGAAAGATTGCTGATTCTACAAAGACCAATCAAAAATAAAAGTTAAGATTTTCTTGGACTTGGACATCAAACAGAGGGACCATAGATGCATTCAAAAAACCATTGTTTTCATGTGTATGAATTGCCGCGTTCTCTTCAGGAGACAAGTTAGTGGTCACTATGAGGATATGGTTGTCTCTCAGAGCTATGGTTGTTCTGTTGTAGCTGAACAGACTAGTTGTATGGAAAGCTGAACCAGATGAAGAGCTACACGGTCAGCAGCAGCGCTGAAGTACCTGATGGGCAAAAGATCTTACGTTCTAATTCAAGTGGTTGATATTCGTCTTGTTGGGTTTTGGACAAACTTCTCTTCATCCTCATCACTTACGAGCTCTTGGGATCTCCTTTGGTCTCTCACTATAACAATGTTGCATTGGAAACTTGCCGCACTTCCCGATCATAGTTCCACTTGTCAATTTTTTCAATATCTCTTGATATGGGACAGGAAACTTTGAATTGAACTTGCGTGATCCTATTTCATTCAAATCACTGCCTCCGAATTTAAATACTAAGAGTTGTAGAAGGGCCTGTTACAACCCTCTCTTTTACTTTGTTTAATAGGTTTGTTAAGTTACCACTTCTCTAGTTCCATTTTTTAATGATTTTCAAGGAATTCATTTTTTGATAGAATTGGAAAAGGGAAATTGCCCTCTCCAGATTATCACATTTTACAATGGCTAGCAATTTGGCAAAAGAGAAACAACAGTGATTATTAGTTTTATAAAAAATATGCACTTAAGAACACCGGTATTGAAATCTAATCAGTACGTTGGATACTGTAAAAAATTCTTCCCCCTGTTTTCCAGCGCCTAATTGACTGTACATAAACTCCTTGGTTGAAGTTTTGCAGATTTACTGTTTCAAAAATTTTCGTTTTCAGTCTGTGTTCCGTCGAATAGATTAATGTTAAAAGCGGAAAACATGCGCAAATTGAAGATATTTATAAAAAACACGATATAACTCTGCTTATGCAGTGAGGGCGTAAACCACCCTCAAAGTATAAGAAATGATGTGCTTATATTTCAGGACCTTTTTTCGTTTTTCGTCACATCCAGCCGTCAATTTTAACACGATCATGTCAATTCGGGAGATGGAGGCTTATGAGGGAAGGTGGCTGTATGTTGTAATTATGCTATCAAGCTATGGAAAACAGTTTGTTGTCCTTGAACGTTTAACCTCTTCTCTACCACTGCTTTGATCAATTGAGAGTAAAATTGGACGAGTCTCTTGATTTGCCCTACCACTTATTGTGTTTCGAGGACAGTTTTTGGCGACACTTCAGCTAAAAAGACGAAATAGAAACTATCTATTTCTTCCCTCTTTCTTCGTTAATTGTTTTTGCTTCTATATTTCTCCTAAGTGAGTGCTGTTCAAAATCAAAGACCAATTCTCTGTTTTCAGTACTGCTGTTAGAGCTCACATTTCGGTTCTCTGAATACTTCTGTTTATTGGATTGAATAGGTGATGGGGAATCTAGGCAGCTGCGCGCCAATTTCGCTCGCATCTATTCTATTCTTAACTTTTGGTTTTGCTCAGCCATCGTTATCAATCTTTTTCTCAGTTGGAGCTTTATTAAACAAACGCACATCTGGCACAATCCTTTACATCTTCTTAGTAGTTTCCTACTGTATGTTAGTAAGCTTCAGTCTTCTTTATTTTGCAGAGCTAAGAGACCGTTTGCTGATTCCAGTGGTACACGCATCATACCTCAAAAACTATTGGATATTTGATTGTTTCGTTACCCTATATTTAAATTGCTGCTTATGATGATCGAGCAGGCCAATGTTGTTCATTGCATTCAACCTTGTTCTTTTTCACCGCTCTGTTGAAGGCTCTGTTGAAGGCTCTGTTGAAGGCTCATTTGTCTGCCTATAAATAGAACGGCATTCTCTTATGTTTCTCCTGTCGGAACAAGTATGCAATAGAATGTCGCATCACTTCACTTTATCCTACTAGTATAGTTTGTAAAAAACCCGACGATCAGATAAGTGAGCCTGGATTAGTTGATTATAATTCCATTTTTAATGGTTCTGACTGCAGAATTTGTTTTGTTTGTTATGTTGAGATTTTTATTTTGCAATAGGTTTTCGACAAATTATTTAAATTTTATCCTGAAAACTGACTTTAATTCTCCTCCCTGTCTACTTTTGAACCTTTGCAGACTTCTTTCCTTTCAGCTTTTTAAATTTTTTTAAGCTTTCTTCGAACTCTCTTTGAAATTCAATCCCTTGAGCTTGAGTCCTTTTAGTCTTTTTCCACTACATCGCATCTCTCAAAGTCTGAGCAACTACTTTGCTTAGAAAGTGATGTGCTTTCATATATGCATTGAATTGCGCTTTTAACAAAATTAGTGTCTTTTATTATCGCTGACTGAACTCGTTAGTCAAGGCCTCGTCAACTCGCTAGTCAACTCGTTAGTCAAACGCGATCCATATTGCACTTTTTATCAGAAATAATGCAAAATATTTACTAAATTGACGACAAAATTTGTATTTAACTTTGGTGATTGACCTGCAAGGTCACTAGTGTAAAAGTCTTATTCTCCATTTCCTTCTGTTATGGTAATTTTTAACTCTAGGACACAGTTTTTGTTACCAATAATCGGGTGACCTTGAAAAAGTGACGTATTTTTAAAGTGCTCTAGCTCCTAGGGACATGAAGATAGGACATTAAATTGGAGGTTCGCACAAATACCAGCCCATATTCTATCAATTGATTTTACTTTTAATGTATGTATTTTTTTGAAAGCTTTTAAACTCTGGTCCAACATCAGACTTTGTCTCTTTTTGAATATTTAACCTAATTGTTGTTCTTTACTTGTTTGATTTCATTTTCTATTGTATATTCAGATATTTTAAATGTCACTAGCAGTCTTTGGATCTGGTTTGCGTTCGATATGCAAGAACATTCATTCTTTATTCTCATTTATGATAACTTTGACCAATAAATAAAGTTTTTCCTGTTTTAAATGTCATTTAAATGCTAGATTTAAATGTGAAAAATGCTTAAGCGAATTTTTTTGAACCTGCAATTATTACGCCATATTGCGATGATTAAAATTTCAACTTCCTAACTTTTTTTATTAACGTAGTTTGGTTAGATTTATATTTACTTTATACTTTGCTATTTAAACAGATGAAATTCCTGAACGGAATACTCCCTTAAGTTGCAGGTATCGTTTTTGTATTGTTCAATTACCCACATTAAAGGTCATTGGGTGTGCAAATTTTTAAAAGTACAAACATTCGTGTTATTGAAGTCAAGTTTCATCACTTTTGAGTTACGAAGTTTAACTTACTCCTAAAAGTTTTGCAAAATTCCTAAGGAAATTACTTTCAAGAAAATTTTCTAAAGTTTTAAACGAACCAGAACCTACAAAGATATTTCTAGTTATTCACTAATAATATCAGCTGTAACAATTTTAGTCCGCATTTTCCCGAACATTTTAAAGGATAATTTTTGTTGAGATTTTTAGTCAAAATGTTCAAAAAGTCGAAAATTACTCAAAAATTTACGCGATAGTCGATGCATTCTTTTGTCTAAAACACGAGTTTCCTTTACACAAAACTTCCCTATTTCGGTCAGCAGTGGCCTTAAAATGTCTGATCAGTCTTCAAAAATGGTGAAACTAAATCAGAAGTATGATCAACTCAGAAGAAAAAGAGAAAATTTGATACGATTGTTGAAAGCAAACTATCGTCTGACTCGTCTTAGAACTGACATCGACGATTTTTTCGCAGAGGAAGATTTATTTATCAACTTGTTCGATAAAGCAGAAGCAGAATATGGTGAGATTGGTTGCACAAAAGCAACAAAGAAGCGCGTTAACTACAAAAAACGCTTAACGGATCACAAAAGCTACCTTCTGATGCTTTTTGGTCACAAAGAGCGATCAGCATATAATAGTAGAAGGGTTTCTCCTTGGAAAAATTCACTCTCTATATTAACCACTATGACGGAAGCTGCTCCAAATGGAATTGTTCAAACGAGCAGTACTCCTCAGGATAATGAGGTTAATCTTGTGAGCAGTAGCTGACAGCAAGAGAAGAACGAAAGTTCATCTCAAAAAGCAGTTGAAGTGGGTAAATTTGATATTGACTCATTTGAAGACGAACTTGCAGAGGAGGGAAAAAAATCTGAAAGCTCCAATGCGTTGAAGGAAGCTTGTTAGAATCTGGTTTAGACAACGCAGCAGGAGAAATGTCTGCAAAATCACAAAGCTCCACCCGTTTTGAATCTGAAGAACGAAAGCATTTCAAGGATGCCTCTAAACGTCTTTCTGGTGATTGGGTAGATTTTGCATAGAAAATGAGAGTTGAGTTGTCAGAGTAATCAGCTGACTCTTCTTGCAAGCAGCAGCGCCCTAGTTATTTTAGTCTAATTGCCGAACAGAGAAAGCAGTACGGTCCGAAGAAGATTACGAGAAATAATTTTCAAATGGAAACGAAAGCCGAAAAAACCCCAATCTGTCGAGGGGAAAGAACATATTCTCTAGAACAATCAACTTATGCCACTACGCTCTTTCCCACAAGTCTTGGATACTCTGGATATAGTTTTCTACCAGTAACACCTACAGCTAGTACCCAGAGAAGCTTGCCTCATTTAAAACTACCCGATTTCGATAGCAATCCACTTCATTGGCAAGAGAGGAGTCGAATGTCTTTGGCCACAGTTGATAGCAGTTCATTCAGCAAAGATTAAAAAATGATTCATTTGAGGATTTTGCTAATTGGCAAAGCCAAGCGAGCAGTCAGTAGAATGGGCTATGCAGGTGCAATGTACCACGAAGCATGGAATACGTTGCAAAAGAAATTTGGATATCTTGAACTCATCAATTTCATCTCATTGGCCAAAATTCAGAGTTTCAGCCATTTTATATTTAACGATCTGTCAGCACTCGTTTAATTTGGCGAAACATTATCTACTTTCGTGAATAATTTGCATCAGTTTGGACATGCGAACAATTTGTTTTCCTCCAGTAATCTTGAAATTGCGATCAGTAAGCAACCGTTAGATAAGAAACGACAATGGCCTGCGTTTATCGAGTCTCTAATGAAAACAGCCCAAAATCCAAATTTAATTGAGTTCAACAAATGGCTGCAAGACCGTCGAGTGCACGAGCGCTTTCTTCTTAGAGTGCAAGAGCGCTTGCTTATGTGCACGAGCGCTTGCTTCACTTTACGCCAACAACGTCGACGTTTGAGCGAAGCCAGTCGAAGTTTGCAGAGAAGCCCCACTTCAAGAAATCTTCGAAGAAAAATCTTTGTTCTATTCAAATGACAGCCAGGACAAATCAAAAGCAAAGTGTTCACTCGACGGTTCCGATTACAGAAATTGGAACTGCGAGAAATTCAAAAGTATGAAGATTGCGAAAGAAAAGAATTTGTGTTTCTGTTGTCACGGAGACAATTATCCTTGAAGGGACTGTCCACGAAAGAACAAATGTAACACACAACAATTTCTTGCCTTATGCAAAAAGCCAGAGAATAATCAGAGAGCTACCAAGGCAGAGCGAACTAATCTTACGAGTATTGCTGAGTCAGTTCGAGGACTGATGCAGATAGCCCGAGTCAGAATCTTTGCACACGATGAGCATTTCGAAGATAGTCTTTCATATTGTGACACAGGATCAACTCAGACGTGTTTTGACGAAGATTTTCTTCAAAAGCTTGATCTAAAGGGAAAACCAATCTCCTTGAACTTGTCAGGGTACCGAAGTTACTCTATGTCAAACATTACAGGCTAGAATTGGGCCAGCTAACAGCACGGAGAGCAGATCAAAGTCACATACAGCTCACAGCCCGAAAAACTTGGAGATTATGAAAGTGTCAAAAAAGTTCAACAGATTAAACAAAGTTTCCGTACCTGAAATGAGATGGTTTCAAACAAATTGACTAGAAGAAAGTCACCATCATACTAGACCAGTCAGCCTAAAAATTTTGTAGCGGATTAGAATACCAGAAATGAAAAGAAAGTAAGCAATGACTTGCCATTCTACCACTAGGATGGACAATTAGTGGCCAAGTACCAGTCGGTGTGTTGGGGTTAGGTGCCGCATGTCATGTTTCCATTGAAGATGAAGCCAGTTTTGCAAAAATGTCAAGAAGTGGTGGGATATTGAGTCCTTTGGAACGCTAATGGTTGCTGACAAGCGAACGAAGTTGGCTAGCGCGACTCCCAATTCTACCATTAAAATCAACGGTGATCGATACGAAGTCGGTTTGGTTTGGAATGGATAGCAAACCGTTCTGTCCAATAAATTTTCGCAAGCTCTTGCAATACTTTGACGATTGGAACGTCGGCTAGATGGAGATGAGTCACAAGTGTTGAAATATAGTGACACAACTGCCTCATATTTGAAGGAAGGAAATGCTTTTATCCTTCCAACAGATGATTTTTTTTAAAAACGAACCAACCGGTGTGGTATGTGCCGCATCACACAGTTGTGAACCCTCATGAACCAGACAATTTGAGGAGAGTGTGTAAGGCGACCAGTAAAATTTGCGGTTACTCCTTCAACAACATGCTTCCGGCAGAACCAGACTTGCTAGCTACATTGATGGGGACCTTGGCAATATTCCGAGAACAGAAGTATGCCCTAAGCGGCGATGTGGAGGATATGTTTCTTCAAGTTGAAGTCAAAACCCGATAATGGACATTTTCGGCGGCTTTTGTGGTTACATGAGAACGAACAAAATGTAACGCAGTAGTATAATAGTTAAATATTTGGAGCAAAATAGTCTCCAATATGTGCCAACTTCGCCTTACAAAGATATGCTTTGATAATACAAATGGCTCAAAGCAAGCAATTCAAATTAAATGTCACAACTTCTAAATGGACTCCTGCTAGTGTCATTTAGCGGCCAGTATGATGCTTATGAGCTGAAAATAGAATTACCAGTACTCCTAGCCAACGGAGGTTTCAAGCTGACCACGTTGGCGTTGCACTTCAAAGAGAATGAAGTTCACGTCAAAGCCTTTTCACTACTTAGTCTGAAATTGAACAACAAAAATGATACCCTAAAAATATGCCGTGGCATGAGGTTTGAGCCCGATAGCCAATGGCCTCAACGTAATGTTTTGTCAGTTGTTTCAAGCGTCTTTGATGCATCAGGTTTCCTAGCGTCATTTGTCATTCATGGACGAATTATACTTAAAGGAGTGTGGCAAACAAACGGACAACATTGGGATCCTTATAACTAGGTTGGTTGGTAGGATGAGTTCTAAGACTGGGTTAGGGAGCTTAATGCCGAGAAGCATTCAGACCCTGCATCAGACTTTGCGCAAAAGTGTTCGAAACGATTTACACGTATTCGGAGATGCAACCGAAGACGATTTTTGTGCAGTTGCTTACGTCGTAATAGAAAAAATCGATCAAAATTTAAAGTTTCGTTTGGTCACGTTTAAAGCCAGAGTTGCACCAATTAAACATCATGAAATTCCAAAACTTGAGCTCATGGCAGCTAAAACTGGTAAACGGTTGAAAGACTCAATTATAAATGAAATTTTAATTCATTTCCACAAAATCTACTTGTGGTCTGATTTCACAACCGATGGATCAGATCCAATGAATCAGATCGAGCAATGAAAAGCAGCTGACTTTTGATGCCAACAGAGTTGCTGGATTACTCGACTCAAGAACAGAAGATGAATAGAATCATGTCTGAGGTCCAAAAAAGCAGCTGATTTGAGACAAGAAGCCTCCTTTTCGATGAAGTTGCCAGCAGTAACTGGATTCAAGGTCCAGAATGGCTGAAAGAAGCAATTGTCTTAATTGAATACAACCACCATCCAGCAAAAGTAGGATATGGATGTCAATTTCTGGTTAATAAAGAAAAAGTTGCAGCGATTGATTGGGAACGTTTCAGTCAGTTTCGCAGACTGCGACAAAGAGCAGCATGGATTCTCACAAACAATCGGAAACGTTGTCAATTAACAGTCTTGCTCGGCAAAGCAGAAGCAGTTGTCTGGACATTTATCCAGCCAGAGAACTACGCGAAGAAAGTGAAAGATCTTCATTCAGACAAGCCAGTAGCTTCAGAAAAATTATTTCCAGATGGAGTAATGCGAGCAAAAAGAAGGTTAGTAAAACTGAAGATTAGTAAAAATAAAGCACCCAATTGTTCTACACAGCAGGTAAGGAGCTGTAGATCTGCCTTTGAACCATCAGCACAGAGTTTTGCACCGAGAAGGTGTTGAGTCTATTCGTAACGAAATTCAAAAACGATTTTGGATAATCAGCTTGCGAAAGGCCTTCCGAGCAGTGAAACACAACTGCAGGAGGTGTCATTTGTTCAGAAACAGCACGTTTCCGCAGATGAACTATCTACCAGTTGGTCGAGTAAGGAGTGATGTTTGACCATTTAAGAACACTGAAGTGGATTTCTTCGGACCCTTCGAAGTAAAGTTGTTCGGACGCATTGTCAAGATTGGGATGTGCCTGTTCACGTGCCCAAGTGTTTGAGCAGTTCATCTGAAACTAGTGGACAGCTTAGATACCGCAGCTTGCATTGTTGCAGTGCACAGATTCACTGCAACAAGAGGACGGCCAAAGTCGATCATTTCTGACAATGGTACGAATTTTGTTGGAGCAGCCGGAAATTTCAAAAAACCTTTCTAGATCTCGAAGACTGAATTACAACTAGTGTAGCCGATCAAGGTTTTTTAAATGAACCTTCAATCCGCTAGCCGCGCCAGACCTCTGTTGATATTTTTCGAAAAAGCGCTATTCAATGTTCTTGGGAAGCAAGATCTTACTGAGGAAAAACTGAGCACAGTAACCAGTATGGTGAAACAGATAGTCAATAACCGACCACTAACGGATGTTAATTGAGATTTTTCAGGTTTTCAGTTTTTTATGCCAAATCACTTCTTTGTTTGTCAAATCAGTTCAATTTGGACAAATGCTTTGTTTTCTGGAACTTCATCAAGTTACTCAAAATTGTTTCTCAACCAGCACAGCATCCATGGTTCAATTTGGAATCGACGGATGAACTAATATCTTCCAAATTTTCAGCAGCCTAGCAAACTGGCAAAAGGAGAGCTGAAGAGCAGAAGTTGGAGAATTGGTATGGATATTGGACAAAAACGTTCACCCATTTAACAACCTCTTTGGAAGAATCGAAGTAATCTATAACACAGATGACACTGTAATCAGATCAACTCTAGTAAAAACTGGAAGCTACAACTATCCAATAGCAGAACTGATTGCTCTAATTAGTGACAGCAAAAGATGTTTTTTTTGGATTTGTCAACAAAAACTGGGCTGGCCATGTTGAGGCCAAGTATTGATATTGTTTCATTTCAAAACAATTTTTTTTGGTTAATTTAGAATAAGATTTTAGCTTTGCTATCTTCTTGCGTTTCTCATCTACAAAAGACCTCAGAAAAAGTTCATGTGTAATCTTTTTTGGATTTTTTTAATCAGAAATCAGGTAAAGTTTTAACTAAATTGATGGAAAAATTCATAATTAACACTGGTCAATGACCTTAAGGGTCACTTGTGAAAATGTCTATTTTGTTTTGTTACTCTCCAGTGCTTTAATTACTGGTTGATTTTTGCTCCAGATCACAGTTTTTGTTACCAATAGTTGGATGACTTTGAAAAAATGCCATATTTTTAAATAGCTTTAACTGCTAGGGACTCTGAAGTCAGGAACCTAAAATGGGGGAGTTGGCACAAATACCAGCTAATACGCTCTTAAATGTTGCTACTATTAATGTCTGTATTTTTCGAAAATTTTCAACTCTGGCACAACGTCAGATTTTGTGTCTTCTTGAATTCTTAACCTATTTGTTTTGACCTTTGTTTGTTTGATTTCCTTTTCTATTATTTATTTATGTATTCTAAATTTTACGAACAGTCTTTAGATCCTGTTTGCGTTCGATATGCAAGAGCATTCATACTTTGTTCTCGGTAATTATAATTTTGAACAATAAATCAAATTTTTCCTGTTTTAAATGTCATTTAAATGCCAGGTATTAAGTGAGAAATATTTATGTGAGGTTTGTTGAACCTGCGAATATTGCGCCATAATGCGATGATTAAAATGTCAACTTCCTAACATTTTTTATTGACGTAGTGTGGTTAAATTTAAATTCACTTCTTAATTTGCTATTTAAACGGATGAATCTCTGAACCGAATACTCCTTTACGTTGCAAATGTTGTTTATTTAATGTTTGATCACCTATCAAGGTCCTCTGGTGTACGAGTTATTAACAGAACAAACACTCGTTTTGTTCATGTCAAGTTGCATTGCTTTTATTTTACGAATTTGGACTTAATTCTAAAAGTTTTGCAAAAAGGAATTTACACTCAAAAAAAGCTTCTAAAGTTCTAAACGAACCAGAACGTGCTCAAAATTATTTCTAGTTATTCACTACTGATATCAGCCGTAAAAATATTACTGTCTGTGATAAAGTCATTGGACGTTTTAATGTTCGCTTTGCTGTAATTTATGTTTTTAACTGAAGCGACCATAATGTCGGTAATCACGAGACTGGGATTATATGAACAAAATGACTTAGCCAAAATATTGAATGCACGCTTGCCTCTCTCGTTTTGTTTATTGTAGGCTCGAATAGAAGAATGATAAAGAGCTGGTAAGTTCATTAAACAACAACAAAATGAAAAAAATTGTTCAAACGAAATTTAAATCAATAGTCACTATGAATTGTTCTTGATAATATATTTTTAATCTCCAGTTGGCATCAAATGATTCATGAAAAAAATTCATTCCTGTTTCAGCAGACATTTAATTTCTCGTGAATATCGAATTAATGTACAATCAGTCGGTGTTCTTTTTATGCCAGCACATATAGTTTCGTTAGTTGTATTGCCTCATACAGCTTTAACTTGGCCCAGCTACGGGACAATATTTTGGCAGCAAAACTTTACGTTCGATAAATTTTATTTGTCCGAAAAATTATTTTTATGTTCAAATCAGGTAATCAAATACCAATTTCTTCGGTTTCTTAATTGTTGAATGCATTTTATTACATCTTTGAACTGGCCTTTAATCTGACATTAAGAGAGGATTGAAAATGATAATGGAAATATATAAAAATTGTTCGCAAGAATGTCCCGATCACTTCTTATTCATCATTCTATTAAAGTCGTCAAGTAACGAAAACCTGAAATTCAGATACGTGAGCTGCGTTTCCGGATACGTGAACAGGTCTATGTGCGGTAGAAATTGCCAGAGAAACATTGGGAATGGAATCATTTTGCGAGAGACAAACACCAGAAACCCCAGCACAATGGAAAGAAAAACAGATTGCACTATAAACTCGCGTTATTTGCAAAGAAAAATGATGATTTATCTACCCTTCTATGACCAATGCCAATATTCGTAGAACTTCCTGCAAAACCAATTTAACAACTGCCAATTAGCGACTCGAACCCCGTTTTTGATAGAGAAACAAGAAATATGCAACAAAGAAGAAACTGAGAAAAGAGGCAACAAAAAACAAGGGACTTGGAATTATGTACGGCAATAAAAATTGCCAAGTCGCAGACCAAAACACCAGCCGATTACTGAATTTAAATGTCGGCAATGAAGCCTGAAAACATTTGAATAGACAAGGTTCATTAATGATAATAGAAAATCTAATAGACAAAACATTCAGCAAGCAACAAAACCTTTTTTCAAAAGGTTTACTATGCGGAGCTAAAAAAAAGTGAAAGCTGAGATAATAGACCAGTTTTACTGTGCCCTTAGACAAATCGATGAAAATTGCAACCTAGGTCAACTATAAAGGGAACTAGTTATTGAAACGACTATTTTCAACATCACGAAAAGAGATATACAAGCGAACTTCCTAGAATGACTGTATCATCCGAAACACGCGATTGTCAGCTTCAAGCAGAGCTGGGTACTAAGCATAAACAAGACAACGAAGCAAACAATGAAACGATCAGAAAATATCTAATCAAAATATTTGTCGATATTGTGACCTAAGATTTGACAAAGACCATAGAGCGCATTGTACAGCAGCAATTTGTCAACGTAGCCTTGAAATAACCAGAGATTTGAATTGCTCGATTGTGTAGAAGTAACTCTGAGCCATCATATTAAAATTGCAGATAGAAAAGCCGAAAGTTTTGTGGTATCCGATGGTCACAAGCCTATCATCGGTTGAGTCTTTTACGCAAATACCGACTCCATCTCGCACAGAATCCAAGCAATAGTCAGTCAAATTTGAATAATTCTGAAATATGCTCTATAAAAAATTATATTAATAAAAAACGCCCAAATTTAATTAACCGCTTGGGAAAACCAAAACATATTTCTGTCAGATGTATATTTCAAAAGTTTGCGGTAACACACCAAAAAGCAGAAAAACACCCATAAACCAGCAGGAGTCAGTAATATCCGAATTGATCAAGTTTTTTTGGAAGGTCACATAGAAACTAGGTCACATAAAAAACTGTTCGTACAATTACATAAATTCTCCAAAAATTAAAAACGTAAAAACGGATAAGTGAATCAAATTAGCACTACACATAAAAGTTCTAAACAAAGTTCTACAAAAAAACAATGTCAGATGCCAACTTCGATTTCAATCATGGAAAATATTGAAAACGTTGTCACAAATCGAAGACACGAAACGCCTGCTTCATCACAATTGATCTGAAGTACGTATATAGTCAATATAAGCTAGATCCAGAAACAGCAGAACAGTGAAATTTTAACAATGTTTGTGGTGACTGCACAGGAACCTTCCGATTTAAAACTTTGGCTTTTACGTACCTACAGATATGCCTGCAGAATTTCAATAGCAATGAACTGCACACTCTTTTCATTATATAACACAGGTTTCCTTAAATTATATAACCATTGTAACCTGAGGATCACAGCTCAGACATCTAAAGAGAGAATACGCATTTCTTAAAGCTATAGACAAGAAACTTGCAGATTAACCTATCCAAGTGCCACATCGTTCTAAGAAACGAGACACTGGGTGGGTTTTAAATTTTCAGATTGAGGAGTTCCGCCATTAATTATCAAAAAAATGCCAATTTAAGAACGAAGCCCTTCTAGTTACTCCAAATAATTACGCTCATTTACGAAATTGTTGCAAGTAAATTTAAGAGATTCTTGCTATATCTTTTCAAGTCTAGTGAAAGTGTTCTCAATTCAAAAACGTAAAAAAAATTGGAAAAAAGATTTTAGACAGACATAAGTTAACATCATTTCGACAATATTAAAGTTGAGATAGCTAACATAACTGAAGACAAAAAATTTGCTCCAAAACTGAAAACGAGTGTCAGGTGTGACGGCTGAAGAGAAGGCTTAAGTATAGTACTCAAGCAATAAAAACAGTATTAGACCGAGACCTATAGTCTACGCATCACGTGCTTAAAACACATGTGAAAAGGAATATAACTTTGACTAATTAGACCTAATGGGCGTAGTGTGGGGAATCAAATATTTTAAACAAATTTCACAGTGATTTTTTGTTGAAACTGATTACTGTGCTTTCCGGTCAATTTTATAGCTGAATAGGAAAAAAATTATTTCAAAGCAGATTAAATTGCAGGATTAACAGTTAAGTTAATTTTAATATTATCATACAACGCAATGCTGGATCTAATATTAGGCTCTTCGACTTTAATCAAGGCAAGTCAGCGGGACCAGCCAGCCAAATGTCTAAATATGAAGAAAAATTTGTTATAGCAAAATTAGAAATGGTAAAATAATTGGTCAGTAGAATTATTAGTTTATTTGAGTCGAAGGAAATACCAGTGAAAAATTGAAAGAGAAAGCCATCGAACTAAAGAGTTAATCAGATCATCCTTCCATAAACGGAAAGTAAAGCGCAAATGTTGATTAAGGGCGTCTTTTTAAGTAAAAGAAACTCAAAATTTGAAGGCCATTTTTTGCCAATTATCCATCTACAGACAAGTTTTATTCTCTCAACACATTACTACATCAAACTCTTTCACTTTTCAGGATACTACTACACTGCCCTGATTTCACATTAATATCGCTTCTTGACAGTCAAAAATATACTCAAAGGCAAATATAGAACTACAAATTTTGCCCCGTTAAATATCGACATTCAGATCAACCCAGTCTGTCTTTCGAAAGCAGCCGTTTATCATCGGCTGAAAAAAACTTCACCAAATACATCAAATGAAGTACGATTGAGGGAAGTATAAGAAAACGACTTCAACATAGAGTTTATAGCAACGTTGACATCAGAGGACTCAGTGCTTACATAAATCCTTAGACGTCAGACACGGATGTTTAAAGACTTAGATGTCAGACACGGATGCTTTTGCGTTGATGGTCGGGTAGCTATTCCACACATTCTCAGGGATGCGATGGTTGAGTCATTTTTTATGTCCTACTCTGGAGGCTGGAAAATGACTGATTTATTATCGAAGGCATGGTTGCCTTACATAAATAGATTCTTTCTGGCGAAAGCCGAGAAATAAATTCCGTACCAAGAATTCCGAAATGCAAATTCTGTCTGTTACCGATATGCCAGCTACTGAACAAAGAAGTGCAATTAGACTTCGCGGGAGTAATGCTTGATGATAATAAAATGCTTAAAACTTAAATAATAATGGCTATAAAACGATTTATTAAAATTGCGAAGGCAAAATTCAAACAAACACACCTAAGAAATACAAAATACGTTTCATAGAGCAATTTATAAATACTCACTGGTACAGCGAAATGTTAGAGTCGGTAAGGCTCGCACAAAAATTAGTAACCAATTTTTAAAAATTTATTAAAAATATAAAAACATATTAATTTGACTGATGCACCGCTAATTGACCATCGAGCAAACAAGTTGGTAGAAAAGTTGATGCTGGCCATCAATAGCGGACCATCCTGAAATAAATTTGAAAATGTTTTAAAGACCATACGCACTAATTTTGCTAATTCAGTCAGGTCAACCACTTAGCAAATTCGAATCTGTAAATAGAGATTGATTAATAACTCGCCAAAAGGGGGCCGTTATTGTCGACAGCCAAACACTCCGCTAAATATTCTAACAACTTAACTTTATCATCACACATTAGATAAAAATAAAGCTAAAGCTTACTGTTTACAGGAGCAATGAGTCAATGGCGACCCACTTTTCCCGGAAGACTACTGAAAAAACATAGACTACCGCAGTGACGAAGAAATTGAGCAACGGAAAGTTAATCTCATATAACATGCGACGGCTTGATTCAGATATTGAAAGCCGCTGTTTATACTTAAATGAAAAAACTAACCAATCCCAATAAATGAAGACACTAAACGCATCGCAACTTCAAGAAATTTTGACCCCAAGAAACGTGCCGGGAAACATTTAGATAGCCTATTCGGAATGCTAGCCCGGAAAACTATCAATGAGTCCACCTAATCAACCTTCCAGATAATTGAATCCTGTCATCCCGTCCTGAGATCCGGAAAAGTGATCTGGCGAAGTTTGAAACGAAACAAAGTGCGAAAAGAAGTCCAAAGAGAGAACTCTTAGCTCTAGATACCTGGATGATAGATATTTTCACTGCTGCAAAATTTCAAAATTTCCTTGAATGAGTCAGTCAAAGCCGAAATTTTCGATTCGACTTCAACAAGACCATCGCGTCCCCAACAATTTTTCAGATCCAAGCTACAACTTCCAGCCCATCACAGTAAACTTCACTCGAAAGAAATAACATAAAACTCATTCTGTACAACCTTTTGTAAATTGCACCAAATCTGTCAACAGAGGATTTCCAACGTTGTCTTATGACTATCCCGGGTCGAGATAAGCGGTGAAAAGCGGTGAAAAAAAAACTTTTTTCACCGCAAAGCGCCCGCATCTTTTAGCGTTGAATGCGCTGAAAGCGGTGAATTTTTGTAAGAATTGCGTTGAATTTTGCGGTGAAATTTTTTTTTCACTGCATTCACCCGAATTCTTACAAAAAAGAAACTGCAGTACAAGGGTTCGACCCTCTTCCTCATGCGTGTCACCAACTTCGTAATCCACTGCGCCATCTGTCACTTACTTCAAAGATACTTCCTGTGAACATAAGATAAGCGTTGAAATTAGGGCGGTGAATATTTGTAAGATTTGCTATTTTAGCGGTGAAAAATTTTTTATCACCGCATTCTGCTGGCAGCGGTGAAAAATTTTCTTTCACCGCTTAAGCGCTAAAAAAAATTTTTTCACCACTTAAAAGTTTTTTTCACTGCATTCATCGCATTGATCGCAAATCTTACACTTTTACTCAATTTCACCGCAAATCTTACATCTTTTAGCGATTTTTAGCGGTGACACCTCGACCCGGGTATCATTCACGTCACAAACGTATAGTGCAATTTGTGTTATTTGCGTGGATAATTTCACAGCATCACTCTGCACCAGTAAAACACATGTTACTCTTATAAATATGCCCTTTAATTAAAATTTTTTTCTCAACATAATTAAACTTTCGCAGTAAAGTTTGTTTAAACCTCAATATTTTTTTAAGGACACTAACATTTTTCTCTCCAGCGGGGAAGTGTGGTTCACGCATCACACATCAATGACAAGTCGGTCTTTGATAATTGGTTCACCATATATTTATATTGCTGCTTATGATGATAAATTAAACTTATGTAGTTCATAACATTAGCCTTGCGCTGAAAGCGGTGAATTTTTGTAAGAATTGCGTTGAATTTTGCGGTGAAAATTTTTTTTTCACTGCATTCACCCGAATTCTTACAAAAAAGAAACTGCAGTACAAGGGTTCGACCCTCTTCCTCATGCGTGTCACCAACTTCGTAATCCACTGCGCCATCTGTCACTTACTTCAAAGATACTTCCTGTGAACATAAGATAAGCGTTGAAATTAGGGCGGTGAATATTTGTAAGATTTGCTATTTTAGCGGTGAAAAATATTTTATCACCGCATTCTGCTGGCAGCGGTGAAAAATTTTCTTTCACCGCTTAAGCGCTAAAAAAAATTTTTTTCACCACTTAAAAGTTTTTTTCACTGCATTCATCGCATTGAACGCAAATCTTACATTTATATTGCGATTCTGACAAAAGGAACGATTCTGACTGAACAGCAGATTTTTTTTGTTATGTTGAGATTTTTTTTTAATATAGGAGGCTTTTGACAAATTATTTACTGCGCAGAAAACTCAACTTTTTGTTGCAGTACACCAATTAGATTTGTTTCGTCAAACGGTTTCAAATTTATTGCTTGAATGAGTTTGTTTTTCGTTGTGTTAGCTGAATGCTCTTTTTAATTCTTATAGCTGTCTGTTTTTGAACACATACAAATTTCTTTCGGCCATTTTGAAAAATTTCTTCAGCTCTCTTTGAAGTTCAAACCCTCGACAGTTTTATTTTAGCCCAACAACAGGACAAGATTTTAGAAAAAAATATTTACGATCAATTTTTTTCAGTTTTTCCGAAAAATTCTTTTTTTGTTCAAATCAGGCGATCAATAAGCGATTTCAAGAGAGAAGATAATCTTAATTATTAATCTTTATAATGGAACTTTTGGACATTTAAGGATTTCTATAAAAACTTTTCTGGCTCTGTTCTAGCTCTCTTCGAGTTCAAATCCCTCGCGCTCTAGCCCTTCTAGTTTTTTTCCACTACGCCGCATCTATCAAATTTTGAGCAAATAAGTGTAGTCAAAGTTGTTGTTTTTTACAAACACTACCTGATTTCGATATTCAATGCCACGAAACAGAATTAAAAAGGACGAAAAAAACTAAAATAGGATCCAAAAATTTTCTTGATCTGAAAAGCTGAATAGGATGCAGAATGAAGATATTGCTGTCTGAGACAACTTCGTTGGAGGTTCCGTTTTTGCTTTTCTGCTATTTAAATTATTAATTAAAGGCCTTAAAGGCCGTAATCACGAGGCAGCTTTTAAGCGAACAAAATAATTTAGCCAAAATAATGATTGCACGCTTTTTCTCTCATCTTTTTATCATACGCTCAAATAGAACGATGATAAGTCGGCTAGTTCATATAAAACACACACAAAAAGAAAAACTAATCTCAGAACGGTTGATTTTTAATTCAATGGTCATTATGACTATTGCTTGATGAGATTTTTCATCTCGAGTTTGAATGGACAATTTCTTGAAGAAAAAAATTTTGTTTTTTCAGACATTTATTTTATCATGAATATCAAAATATTTTACAGCCAGTCGTTGTTCTATATTTGCTAGTAATGATAATTACCTTAGATATAATGACTCATACAACCTTGAATAGGCCCAACAAGTTTTAGAAGCAAAAATTTATGTTCGATAGTTCATATCTTTCCAAAAATTTGATTGCGTGTTTGAATCGGGTGATCAAATACAGAATTCAACGGTTCTTTACTTGTTGCATGCAAATTTTCTTAATTTTTCTCTTAAGTTTTACTTTCTAATGAAAACAATGTTTTTTTGGCGAAGTTTGGGATCCTGATTGAATCCAAAACCGTCAATGCATAAGATGTCACTCTTAGACAGAAGTGACTGGATATGGACAATTGTAGCTTATGACGCTCATCGATATACAAGTCGGCAGAGACTCCATGTTTCACCAAAAATGCGAGGATCCATTGAAGCGTTATCCATTAAAAACGATCGTACACTTTGAATCTATTATAAAGACAAATAAGATCGGGTTCCTATAGATAAATTATTTAACATGATCGCGTACCAAAATGATTATCTCAGTGATCACAAATCGAACAAAATGAAAAAACTGAATCTTGAAACGTCATTGAAACGCAGCTGAATCTTGAAACGTCGTGTAAATGATATTGTCGCAAGCGCAAAGCACCATATTTTCCCTGAATTTTCCTATAATATTCCGTCACTTTTATGTCTTTTGCATCAACACAGCTGCCCAGGACTAGAAAAATGAAAAGACCATACTAGACCGATATTGGGTATGAAAAAGCAGTCCTCGAACATTATAGAGCCTGAAAACACTGTCTGGATAGATAATTGGTTTGAAAGGAGTTTGCCTGGACATTAAGTGATGTCCACCACTTTGGCTGGAACTAAAACAACCCTCCTCAAATTTGGAATAAAACCTTGACTTATGAAAAAAATAGTCTCGACAATTTTTTTAACAAAAAATTAGGTTTGACCGATGAAAAAAATTAACTCGACTTTAACTGGGTCCTCGACCATGTAATTAAATTCCTTTTTTACCCCCCCCCCCCCCTCGCCTCAGAATTTATAGATCTTTTCATAGGTCGAAGTTTCGTCCTGGGTAGATATTGGCATATTAAATGCTGCATAATTTTCAATGGGCCAAGGTTAAAAAGTTGGTTCAGTATTTATCATTTGTCCACAAAAATCTATAAAAACCATAAAGTTAAAAATCGAATTTTTTTTTTCAAAAATAAAATTTTCGAAGTTGATCAAGTCTAATCAAAAGCCGATCATTAAATCGGGTCTTTCCCATTATAGCCCACCCCACGAACTTATAGCCCCCTCTCATAATGTTATATTTACCATAATGGGGTGGGGACTGTAAGTAATATGGCCATTAAGTTATAGGAGATATAATGGGCAATACCCCTGTGTATGTGGTTTTTGTTCTTTTCACAAACCGACACTAATTCAACTGTCTAATCGACACAATAATCTTCGAGATCAATCCTTATCCGGGCATCAGTTAGATATTTGGTTTGCATTATTTGTTCGGCAGCAACAGCAACAACGACAGCAACAAAATTTTTGGAACAGCGTTGCCACACGTTTCTTCACCATGGGATTAGAGAAAGCGTATAAAAACGGGTTCATCAATGCAATGAAACAATAGGGAACCCGCAGCAAGAGAAAAACTACTGCTGTCATTTCACTAAAATACCACTCTTCGCCGTAACTTAGAGGTATACTCAAAATAGAAGCCGTCAGAGTAACTGGAAAAGCAATTGAGATAAAGATCACCCCTACAATGAAGAAGGTTTTGGTAACCCGTTTTTGAGCTTTTAACCTCTTCATTGTTGCTTGAGCGCTGGCTGATGGTATCATGTCACTTTCGGCTATCGAGATAGTTTCGGACATGTTATCGTTTGTTTCTGGTGGTACCTGTAAAGCATGAATTTTTGAACCCGATTTATCGTTGTTTGTTTTCTCGTCTGATTGTATTGCGTCTGTTCCAATTGAAGTCTCTGAAAAAATGGAACAGACAGTAAAATACATCCCCATGATTCTGAGCAAAATATGAAAACTAACTTTTTAGACTTCTATGACCAGCTGTGTACCAGAACTAACAATTGGTAAAACATTAACTTTTTACTATAATTTTTCAATGTATATTTGATCTGACATCCAATAATTACTGTGCTCAAAGGGTGCCCGTATCGTAAAACTTAGGCAAGCAATCGATTATATGGAGATTTTCTTAGGCTAAGAGTACATTTTGCCAATATATGGGGTATATTTAAAGAAGTTTGCAGCTACGATAGAAAGCAAATTTTTAAACGGATTTAAAGCGACTTAAGAGTTGTCTTTTTTTCTTGCGACCGATTTTTAGCCAATCAGAATTGAGCAAAATTTATCTTTGCGAAAACAACACTGCTATAAAACACATCATAATCGCGCGCATGATTTCGTCGTTTAAATATGTTGTATTTCAATCCAACAAATTTGGCTTTACAGTTTTTGGCTTTATGTTTTCTTTTCAGATTGAATTTGAGATTTAGTCAGAGCCCAAGATTCCAGGCAAACTTTTACAGAGGTTTGTAATTTCAATTCAACAAATTTTTTACATTATTTTTGGCTTCACAATATGTTTTCTTTCCAGATTCAAATTGAGATTTATTACAGCCCAAATCATCATCGCACCAAAAGACCAAAAATCGGTTAGTTCAATTTGGATTTCTTAAGTTTCAATTCAACTAATTCAGTTATCCTTGATTTCAGGCAAACGATCTCCAAAAAAACCAGGAAAACAGAAGGTCAACAACTTTAAAAAATATACGAAAATTATTCAAATATCGGTCCAAAAAACGAATGTATAAGCCGAAAAATGGTCGAAAACCATACGAAAATTAGTCGAAAATAGGTCGAAAAACCGTCTATATTAGCGAAAAAATAGTCGAAAATTATACGAAAAATAGTCGAAAAAAGGTCGAAAAAACGACTATTTTAGCCGAAAAATGGTCGAAAATTATACTAAAACTAGTCGAAAATAGGTCAAAAAAACGTCTATATTAGCAGAAGAATAGTCGAAAATAGGTCTGCAAAACGACTATATTAGCCGGAAAATAGTCGAAATTAGGTCCAAAAAACAACTAAATGAGCCTATAAACAGTCGAAAATAGGTCCGCAAAACGACTATATTAGCTGAAAAATATGCGAAAAAAGTAGACGAAAAATGGTCGTCAAAAAGTCTGAAATAAAGATTATATCAGCCGGAGAATGGTCAAGAACTTGACGAATAGCAGTCGAAAATAGGTCCGAAAAATGTCTTAATTAGCCATAAGTGTATGTATATATGTATATTTGTACGAATATATGTATGTATATATGTAAATATGTATTTAAGCCTATAATAAGCCTACTAATAAATTCTACTAATAAATGTTAAAAAGACGTCTTTTTTTGCTTTTTTCTGGATTTTTAAGCTAATGACATAGCTGAACAATTTGCAGGCAATGATGATTTTGGTTAATCTGAGCTTTCGAGTTTATATAGTTCTTCTGCAGTTCGGTGAGTTCATTAACAATTCCAATTCATTTTTTTTGGTTTGGCCAACTTTTAGTGTGAGACCTTGTTTAGAGTCGAAAATCTATGTCAAAGAATGAGTATATCAATCTACCTTTGACACCTTCTTTGCAGGTATAATCCAATATTTTATTCAAAAATTCTGCTAATTTTACAATATCTGAAAAATTTTCAACGTTTCACAGCATTTCGTTCTCTATTTTAGATGCAGATCTTCTGTTTCTTCAATCTGCCTTTGACATTCAATCTACCTTTGACATCTTCTATGCAGGTATAATCCATTATTTTATTCAAAATTTTTGCTAATTTTATACTATTTGAAAAATTTTGCAAATTTTACAAAAGGTTTTACTGCATTTTGTCCTCTATTTTAGATGCAGATCTTTGGTTTCTTCATCTGGGCACCTGTTGAGCCGATAGACTTGCTGTTGCGAAGGTATCACATGGAGCGGAAGGACTGAAACTGATGGAAAACTGATGGACTTGAAACTTTCAATTAAAACTTTCAAAATAAATGAAATGTTAATTTAAAACTAAAAATATAACGGTTTTTACTGAGCGGAGATAATAATCTATTTAAGGGAGTCTTCGTAGCTCAATTTAAATCCATTTCAAATGTTCTTTAAACGACTATAATCCATTTTTTTCAACATAAGTAAATGGATTGAAGATAATTTAAATCGTTAAAAAGGTCCCAGATTGAGGCCGTATAAGGCATTTTGTTGATAGCATTTTTTCAATGAAAACTTCTATAAAATCGATTTTTATCTCAATTGTTCCAATGCGGGTGATATTTCCTTTGTCGAAAAGCTTTGTTATTTGAAAAAAAAGTTATCCAAATCATTGGTTCACATCTCACCAACAAAAGTTTTCCTCCATTTCAAATGCAAACATATAAAAGAATAAAGTTTTTAAAATTTCTTATGAAATTTTTTGCTCTTTTAGATTTTGAGAAATTTAGAGTATTTCGCGGGTCGAGGTTTAAACGCTAAAAACAGCTATAAAATGTACAAATTGCGGTGATGCGTTGAATAATTGTAAGAATTGCGCCCTAAAATTTAGCCCTGAAAAAATTATCCCCAAAAACCGTACATCATAAGTAAGTTCAGCGGTAAAGATCGTGTTAACTTTTTTAACCAAAGTTTATGAGATTTGTGAATTTTTGCAATTTTTATTTTTGCCGTTTCCTGTGGACAGTGATGAATTTGTTCTTGTCAAAGCTTAAGCGTCGAAAAAAATTCACCACTAAAAACTGCTATTCTTACAAAAATTCAACCCATAAGATTTCCACAAGTGGAGTTTATCTGACTTAAATTTAAAAAAAATGGCTAGATGACCCAGTGGAAGAAGTCATTGTCATGCAGGAAGTCATAGGTCTGAATCCTTGTATAGAGATTTCTTTTTTAAAGAATTCCGTTGGAATCCCTTGAAAATAATAATTTCGCCGCTAAAAACCCCAAATCTTACAAAAAATACACCGCTATCAACGCATACACAGCTAAATGATGCGGCCATTGCATTTATGTTTTCCAAGAATTGATGATTATTTTGACAGAGCATTGCTATCATATTTGAACATAAATATTTCTCAATGCAAAAGATTGTGTCACAGGTCAGCAAACTTTTTGTGCTTACTCACAGTGCTTGATTTTTGTTTTTTTTTCGTTTCATTTCCGTTTCAGTCTCCCCCCCCCCAGCTTAGTGGGTCATATTATCTGCACCCCTAGACTCGCACACCGTATTTTTAAACGGTCATTTACTATGTAATGGTTCGTTTTCTATAACTGGGGGAAGGGGGGCACAAACCGAAAAGATCCTCTATTTTGTTTCTCGGCAGCTCAGAAAGTATGTCTTTGACAAAATTGAAGTACATCCTTGCTGTTACCATGTTTAATAAAAAACCAATGTCTTTTCCAAAGTTTATGAAAGCGTTTTTTGTGATCTTCATCTCCTCTTTGGTTATAAGGAATATGAACTTGAGTTTTAGTTTGCTTGATTAGCAGTCAAAAATAAATCTTGACGAATTTTACTGATTTGCTTTTTACAGGTTGTCACAGCTCTCTTTGTTTTTATCCGATGGAGATCCCTTATTATTCCGAAGATGATAATGAGATACGATAACTGTGTCTCTCTTACAATCTCCAATTTTTAGGGTTCAGCAACTCAAAAGTTTTGAATTTTCGGCAACTTCTGTTCCATTTTGCAAAGAAAAATATAGCGAGGATAACGACAGTTTTTCACACCCGATCTAATGAGGATAAAAAGGCTACTGTTGGGCCTAAAAATATAATTCTTACTTTTTTCTGCCATTCAAGTTTTTGTCAAACTATTCTAACACCTGACAACACATTCCATGCAAGTTTCGGCAGAAAATCGCTTGCGTTGAGAGCTTCTTGACACATAAAAGTTACTGTTATTTGGTTTCTTCAATGTTTTTTTAATGACTTTTTTGGACTTTTCTGTGCCACACTGCGTTTGAGCCGTGATAAAACCATCACGAAAAAAAAAATTGGTAAACAACCAACCTTCTTGTTTGTCAGCGCATGACGCATCTCTAAGATCTGTCGTTATGCTCTCATCGGCATTCTGCAATGAAAATGGTTGTGATTTTCGTTTCGTGAAGCATGCAAAAATTTTGATCTCATATGAATGGGCCACACCAATATAAACATAAACCATCAGTATTGAATCGATAATTACAATAATCAGCTGTATTTCTGGCCATACGAAAATGTAGCTACGATAAACGTAATCTTTAATCTCGTAATAATAATCATATGAAGAAAATCTACAAGTTGAATGGTCTGATCCATCAATTGTGTAGCAGTCGTCATAACGGCGATAACTTATTTTTTCAGCAAAAGCAATTAAAAAAACTCCTATAATAAGGAAAATCGTACTCGCCATAATCACAAAAGATATCATTAAAAGAACATTCCTTCGTCTGAAGATGATCTTGTATTTAAACGGTTTGATAACAGCAATATACCTGTTGAGAGACATAAAGAATATCATTAGAAGTGAATACAGGGTTGAGGTGCTGTCCAAAATTAGCCAAAATACAGGGAGGGCCTTGATTACAAATCTTTCAGGACCTTCTCCGCTTAGAAAAGCGTACACAGCAAAAGGCGCCGAAGCAAATATAAAACCGTATAAACCATCTCCAATCAAGCCTGCGATTATTAGTAAATCGGAAGGACTTAATTTTCGTTTTAATGAAAAAATTCGAGCAACGAAAAAATTAAACAAGCACGTGAACAAACCAACTATGAATATTGCCAGTAATACAACGCAACAAGTTACTACAATTGCCCACATAAACAAAGTATGTTGATCCATGAAAATTAGTGGGAAAATTGGATGATTGAACTAAATTTCAACAAGCAGTCCAAGCTATCGAAGTCAAACCGAGGGCAGTGGAAAGATGTGCAAATTTACCGTTAATTTGTTGCCATTATAGAGTTCAGTACTTTAAATAGTCGAAGGTAAAAACAAACTTAAGTGAGTTGAATGTTAAATACTGCAGGAATTCTACGCTGTTTGTCTAAGAGCTCTTTGTACTCAACAAATGCTTTCGATCGAAACTTGTTTGGGTACGTTTCTACAATTCTAGATGACAACAGTACAACCTAAGAGTGAATTTGATGTACAACCTATATACTGATCTTCAGATGTCGATTGTTTAACTAAATGCATAACTGCTTTATCTTGTGGGATCGTGTATTTTTTGGATAAAAACCGACGGAAATTTTGAGGGAACAAATACAAAGAACAAAAGACATAGATGCAATACCGCATCCAATTTTGCAAAGAAATGCGATTGTGTCAACTAGGTCAATCACAATAAAACAGATCTTACAGTGAAACTAAGATGAGAATTATAATTCTAAAGTATTTACAACCCGGACCTTGCTCACAGTGAGTTTCAGCGCTGTACCATCGACTTTCAATAGTAACCATTACTGGTCCAGTCAAATAGAAGTGTAAATATTTCTGCCAGTCTGCTCAGAGTCGATTAAGAAACATCCCAGTCTGTCCTTTTTCTTCGCAGCCTCATTCACATTATTGGTGAACACTGCACAGAACGTTTCACATCATCAGACTGTACATACAAAGAACATATCAAGTTTTGAAAATTTCGAATAGCTGACATCATGCTTGAAATTTTTAATATGGCGATACCCCCAAAAGCTGTTCTAGCTCCAACTATACCATATATTGGTGAATTTACATTTGTGCGGTGGAAGCGGAGTTCGGAGGTGGAGGCGGGAGTCGGAGGTGGAGGCGGGGGTCGGAGGCGGAGGTGGAGGCGGAGGCGTAGTTTGATGTGTCAGAATTAGTCAGAATTAGTTGTGTAGTAGTAGTAGTAGTAGTAGTAGTAGTAGTAGTAGTAGTAGTAGAATTAGTAGTACAAGCTTCGGACTCCGCCCGTGGGGTGTAAATTCCAGTGTTTTTGTTTATCAGTCTATTTCAGTTTATCTTTTTCCAGTGTCTGAATAGTAGACTCAATGCTCATCATATGTTATGTTTTTCAGATTCGATTGAAAGTTGTTTTTGCATCTTGTGAATTGTGTGCGTGAAAAACTGAGTAGTTTGTTTATCATGGAAGTGAAGTTGGAAAATCATGAGAAAAAGGTGAAAGTGAAGTTGGAAAATGAGTCAGTTGTCGAAAAATTGAAAGTGAAGTTGTTAATTCATGTGTCAGTTGTTCAAAAAATTAATTTATTTGAACTATATTAAATACCATTTTAATTTAATAGCATTTTAGTACCATTTAAACATTTTAAAACCATTAATACGATTTGAAATTAAATACCATTTTAAATTAATTCATGCCTTATTTATAGAGTATGCATTTCAACTTTCAATTTAGCTTTCATTTTAATTTTCATTTCCGCGCGCGTAGTGCAAGAGAGATAATTGCGGCATAAATCCAGCATGTTTTTTTCATGGTTCAGCTCTGAAATGCTATGACAGATAGGTTCGGGAACATAGAGGGACGATACTGACGACAAATATTTCTTGAAGGAGAACTACAAATAGGATCAATATGTACGAGAAAACGCTCTTACAAGGGCCGAAAAATTTTGGAAAAATTGTGCAAGATAAGCGAAACTTACGATGAAACTTTAAAAATTCCCCGAAATTTTTATGTGTAGTTTTGGCGCTGAAATCAGTGAGTTTAAGCGCCAATCTTAAATAATGTTGGCGTTTCTAAGAGTATATTTTACATAACTTTAGCGCATATCAATCGTAGACGTTACATAGTGTTTACGTTCGAAGCGTAGATCCAACAAAAATTTAGTGTTTCTCTGTGTAGATAATACACAATTTTAGCATTTTTAAAAGTTGTTATGGCATTGTTTCAACGCTTAGACATCTGACTGTGGGATTCGAATCACTGACCTCCTGCATGATTGTCGCCCCTTATAGTTTATTACCGTCCAATTGTTTCTAAAAAAATTAGTTTTTTTTAAATTGGACTCCAACATTGCGTATCGTACTTGAGGCTGGTGTTTTGAAGTGTACGTCATCAAAAAAAATTAGAATTTGTATTTGTAGACCTAACATGCATTTTCCACATCTACGCTTAGAAATGCAAATTATATGTTAGATCTGAGCATTGAAAATAAAACTTATGAAATATCTACATAGAATGTACGAAAGATATACGATTGAGAAAGCTGAAAATTATGAAAGTTCTTATACACTAAGTAACGTCACAATTATGCAAAGTGTGCTCATGAACACCCCATGTTTTCCAAAAAAAGTATCTACCGAAATGCCAATATTTTTGTCAGATATTCGCTGACTAACAACAAACTGATTTAGGATGTTTGCATAGAAACGCTGATATTATTTTAGATCTACGATTGTAATTAACGAAACTACGTAAGATCTACTCTTCGAAATGGCAACCGCGGCAACAAAAGCATCAAATCCGATAGGTATCCCAGTTTCATTTGTCAAGAATTTGAGGGAACTGATCGCTGGGAACTGCACCTCAAACGCTTCAATGCAGTTCCATAAAAAGGAATCGTAGTGATTGGTTGAAAATTAAAAAACGCGCCAATATGGCATTGGCTTAGCAAATCATGACATTGGCAGTAATTAAGGTTTGTCTACCGTGAAGAGAGGCAGAACGCGGTGAAATATCTTCAGTAGCTTTACGGTAAAGAGCGCTTTAATTGGTTTTCATGATTTGCGTGATATCACATTCACTATCCAAAAAAGATTCATTTTTTTGCTGAATGAAATCTCTGTATAAGTGCGCGACTGTTGTTGCTTGAAGTTGAATTGGGAGTATAACCCATTAAGGTATCTTATTTTTGGTGCCTGGGTACCCAGGTTGAGGTCCTCGTTAATGAGGAAGACCATTTTTGAGCGCACACAGGGGGTACGGTTTTTTCAAAAATACACAGGCGAGGACATTTGAACCAGCACATTAACGCACCGAAAATTTGAACGAGGCAATGTCTGGGCCGAAGGCCTTTTTGGTCTGCTTGGGTATTTTCATAGTCAAAAAATGGTCTGGATGGTATTTTCATAAGGTGTTTTGAACGAGGATCTCAACCTGGGTAGTTATATTGAAACAACTGTGTCCGTTCTTGCTCTCGCGTTGAGTTTTGGCTCAGCTGGTTGCTGCCGACCCGGGTCGAGGTTTGGTGAAGAATTTTCGTAAGAAATGCGGCTAAACGCGTTGAAAAAAAATAATTTTCACCGCGTATTTTTTACATCTTTTTGCGGTGAATGCGGTGAATCGCGGTGAATTATTTTTTTTCACCGCGTTCTCAGTATTCTTACAAAAAAGGATCGTCACCACACGGGTTCGAACATCTGACCTCCTGCATGCCCTCATATGCTTATTGCACTGCGCCAACTGTCACGTAGGTCTTTGTTATTTCTTGTGAATTTTAATCAGATTGAGTAAAATTTGGAAACCATATGCAGCGAATTTTTGTAAGAAACGCGGTGAAAAGCGGTGAATTATTTTTTTCACCGCATTCACCGCAATCACCGCATTTCTTACGAAAATTCACCGCATTCACCGCATGTCTTACGAAAATTCACCCAAAACCTCGACCCGGAGATTGATTTAAAAGCAGCGTTGATCCTGCATTCGCAGTTTGTGGAGTTGTCAATGTTGTCAATTTTTGCTGATGATGTTTCCTCGGCCATTTGATTCGGCTTTGTTGCTTGAGCAAGAGAATTGTGTTCCTCCCGTAGATGGATTGCTATTCCTGTTGTTTTTGGTCGGTACCCGGAAAAGACCGAAGTTTGCATTCAGATTTCCATTTGCTATTAATTGTTCTTGTCGTCGCGGAAAAATCTACGTTGATAAAAAACGTTGCATGGTTTAGCACGACATCTTAGTTTAGATCAGCAAGATATTTTCTCCTTTATTTGAGACAGTCGAAACAAATATTGTAAAAGCAGAACCAGTTGCTAGAGTTCGCAGATTGGTTTGTCTACGTACCCGTTGCAGCGACCAAAATCCAGAAAATCTAAAAAGTCAAAATCAAATAAAAACCTTAACTTAAGAAAACGGACTAAAATGAACTCGGGGGAATTTGTTGCATAAACGGCAACGTATCGTGTACAGTCATAAATAAATAGCATCAAGTTGTTCAGGTTCGCTGAATGTTTCGCAAAATATCAGTCTTATTTTAGAATAATATCTGCCCTGCCCGGGTCGAGGTTTTGTCAAAAAATAAAGTAAGATTAGCGGTGAATAGCGGTGCAAAAAAACTTTTTTACCACAAAGCGCCTGCATCTTTTAGCGTTGAATGCGTTGAAAGCGGTGACTTTTTGTAAGATTTGCGGTTTTAAGCGGTGAACTTTGTAAGATTTGCATTTTTTAGCGGTGAAATTTTTTTTTTCACCGCATTCACCGAATTTCTTATAAAAAAGTAACGCCCGTACGCGGGTTCGAACCTCTAGCCTCCTGCTTGTCACCAAATTTTTATTCCACTGCGCCATCTCTCACTTATTTAAATGATATTACATGTTAATTTAAGATAAGCTTTGATATTAGCGGGGAATATTTTTAAGGTTTGCATTTTTAGCGGTGAAAAATTTTTTTCACCGTATTATGCTGGTAGAGGTGAAAATTTTTTTCACTGCATTCTGCTGGTAGCGCTGAAAATTTTTTTTCACCGCAATCTGCTGGTAGCGGTGAAAAATTTTCTTTCACCGCTTAAGCTTAAATATTTTTTGTCACCGCATTCAACGCATTGAGCGCAAATCTTACTTTTTTACTCAAACTCACTGCAAATCTTACACCTCTTAGCGATTTTTAGCGGTGACACCCTGGTTCAATGAGTAAGTTGTTCAATGAATACCGTTTTCATAGTATCTGTTTTTCAATTGAATTGTGAAAATTTGAGAAACAATGCTTTGGTGTCAGAGACAAAAAAATATTAAAAGAAAATGAATTCCAATTCGCAATAGCAAAGCAAAAAATTCCTCGATAAGAAAAACAGCCTCATTTATCTACTGTTTTGTCTAGATCAGGGGACTAGACAAAGGGAAATGTGTTCTAGGCTGATTTTGTCTATGTGTAATTAATGAGTAACTGTACATAAATGGGAGTTAACTGTACACAATTGTGTCCAGATCAGCTACAGACAGACAAATTTTGGATCTACAGAATGCAGAATCAGCTACTGCGTGGATTATATCTTTTGTGGCAAAATGTCGCGCAGAGAAGAAAGAGGAAAAGGTTAACACCGAGGGTACTGTACAAGACCTACAGGTAACCAATCTCTTTCTTAGTATGTGCGGGCAAGATGCAAATATTAAACTTAGGAACCTAGTGAGTCCTAGGAATTTGATAGACACTCCGTATAAAGACATCAGATTGGCGATTCAAAACTAAATTTCCCCTAGAGAGAGAGTAGTAATGGCAGAAAAGGCTAAATTTCTCTTCATAATACAAGATGCAGGGGAGTCAGACGACGATTTCCTAGCACGTCTTAGAGAAGAAGCACGCTATTGTGACTTCGAAAAACTGAAAACAGCGGCCAACCCCGAAAAGGAGTTGGTAAAATTAAAGTTTATCTCAGGTTTGAGGGACCCTGAAGCAAAACTTAGACTGCTAGACGGTATTAAAGCAAAACCAGCAGTGTCGGTTACTGAAATGACCGAGAGCTTACAGCTCAGAAGTCAAGCAATGGCTTTTGCAAATTCTTCATCAGGTAATAAGCTCTTTACTGTGAAAGAGGAAGTTGGGTTCAACTTCAAAAAGACCTTTTGAAACCAAAAGAAAGAACTGCAGCTAATAAAAGCAACAGCATGTGCACTAGGTGTGGAGGTAAGCCACACTCTTGTAGATCTGTCCAGCGCTGAGTAAAAAATGCAACAATTGTGAAAAGGCGGGACACTTCTCAAAAATGTGTGGAAGCAAACCTCAACCAAATCCCGGAAAGTACAATAAACAGAATAACTTATGCGAAGAAGAGAATGGTTCTTCAGAGCAAGCATCTCCAGCATCGGAGATGGGAATGTTTTATACTGAAGAACAAACCTTTAGCATATCTGTGACATGGAAATATATCTCAATAAATATCTGCAAAGTAAAAAAAAACACGTAGACACGGGTGCAGATAGCACAGTGATATCATCAAAAATATGGACTGAGCCTTGTAAACCTCAGTTGGGTGGTAAAATAAGACATCTCAAAGCTTATGATGGTCATCAATTAACGCTTCTGGGATCACTTACTTTTGAAGATGAGTGGAACGGAAGCAGGCTCACGCAAAAACAACTAGCAGTTGTGAAGTCTGATAAATTATTTGAACTACTTGGTATAGACCTTCTACCCAAGACCGGTGTGAACCCTACCTGCTAAGAAGGGTTGCAAAGGTCATGTGTAGCTGATACCACGAACACAGCCAATGTTCTGCAGAGCCACAAAAATACCTCTAGCTCTTCAAGACAAGGTCACAGAGAAGCTGGAAAAAATGGTCGGACAAGGCCTCTTTGAACCGGTACAGCCAGTAGGTGTCACTAATGCATGTCCAGTGGCGTGGCAGAGAAAGAAGAGTGGAGAACTGAGACTTTGCGTGGACTTGAAAGAGTATATCAATGGCAAGGTCCTGAATGAGGACTACCCAATACCAGACATGGAGAGATCTTCCACAACCTACATGGGGCCTCATACTTTTGGCAAAATTGTTCTCTCAGGTGCCTACTATCGAATTGAACAGGACAAAGAAGTAAAATATATATGCACAATCAACACATCTCAGGGACTGTTCAAGATGTGCCGACTACCTCAGGGATACTCTTCTTCAATTTTCCAGAAATGCATCAAATCAACACTCAAAGAAATCAAAGTTTTTTTGATCTTTCAAGATGATGTGTTGGTGCATGGAACTACCAAGGAGCAGTTCGAAAAGAGAATGCTTGCTGTCATGAGTCGACTACATGAGAAAAAATTTTTTTAATGAGAAAAAATCTAACTCAAAATCAGTCGATAGCGTTAATTTTTTGCGATATTCCATTTCAAAGAAGGGAAATGCACCAGATCCTAAACATGTTGAAAAAATTTTAAAAAAAATGCAAAAGCACCAACTAACAACAAACAAATCGAATCGTTTGTTTGGCTAGCTAATTTTTACGGAAGAATGATTCTTGACTTGCAACAAAAATGCTACCCTTAATTAAATTGAAAAATACCAATTTCTCATGGAGAAAAATGCTACAAAAAGCCTTTGAAGAAATAAAAAATGAATTATGTGCCTAACCCATTTGTACAGACCTATAGTTTACAAAAAGAAGCAATAGGGACTACTGACGCCTCTGAAAAGGCCATTGGCGGGGTTCTTTCGCAAGAAGGACATCCAGTCATATATGTATCAAGAAAATTGACTCCAGCGGAGCAAAACTACTTGAACATAGAGCGGAAAGCACTGGCAATTGTGTTTGCGGCCACAAGATTGAAGCAATTCGTTCATGGAAGACGAGTTATCCTACAGACTGAACACAAACCACTCAAATATCTCTTTGCACCAGACGAGGAGATCCCGAAGACAGCATCAGCGGGAATCACAAGATGAATCTAATGGTTTTCGACTATGAGTTGAAGTACACACCAGGAGAGCAGATACACCATGCACTTGCTTTGAGCAGAATAGATTTTGACGAAGAAGAATCGGACAACGATCGAGTGGGCTTCGCAATCAATAACATCTACTTCGCTCAGAATGGTTTGTTGTCCCGAGCAAAAATCAAAATTGAACTTGGAACAAACAGACTCTACCAGGACATAATGAAACGAATCAAAAGCGACAATTGGAAACAATTTTGAGAAGTGGAAAAAGGGTTTGAACAACAGAAAGATGCACTTATTTTACTCAATGGAATCACATTCAGAGGTGTTGTTCCCCTCATTCCACCCAAACTAAGACATTTGGTTTTGGCAAAAGCGCATGAGACACATCCCGGGAAGAATGCAACTGAGTTATCAGTCAGAATGATGGCATGGTGGCCTGGCATTACCCAAGATTTTCAACACTTTGTTATTAAATGTAAGAATTGTCAAATGAACAGGCCTAGCCCGGGAAAAACAAACAGTCTCTTTGTGGCCAGAAGCCGACATTTGGGAACGGCTTCCATTGGACTAGGGTTATGTTATGGACCAAGGGAAAACCTTGGTAATTGATGATGCGGGTTCTGGCTGGACAGAAGTTTTCCCCGCGGGAAATAGAACATCGGAAACAGTTTAAAAAAATCTTAGTCAAATCTTTGCAAGAATCGGAATACCAAAAATTTTAGTATCTGATAATGGTCCTGAATTTGTAAACGGTGACCTTAAACAATGGTGTGAATCACTGAGAATTAAAATTGGAATCACCCGTCTATCATCCAAGAGCTAATGGACTAGTTGAAAGAGCAGTTCAGACAGTAAAGCGGGCACTTCAAGCGTGGAGTCCCAACCTTAATGTGTCATTTGTAGCATTGCTGCTAAAGGCACTGATGACACAACGCAACACTTCAAAGACGAGGGGCGAAACTCCAGTTGGACTCTTGTTGGGACACAGAGTGAGACTACCAGCAATAGCAGATTTCGACATTTGCGAACCCATTCTATTCAAGGCCAACGAAAAAACAAAGACAGTTCCTGCTACCTTCATCATCAGGAAAGGCTCGTACACATCTTTCATATAGCTCGAAAACTCAGCACGGACTATACTAGTGAGCGAGAAATAAATTGAGAGACTAGACGAGGACAATGTGAAAACTGAACCAGCAGTTGAGGAGACCATATCTCAATCAGAACCACAACTCCAGAACACAGATGTGGAACCTTCACACCAAGATGAAGATTCTGCAGCCACATCATCTGCAGAGCAACGACAACCCGAACCATCAGAGCATTCACGAACATCAACAAGAAATAGAAAACAACCTGACAGATTTGGTGAAGCTATACCCAGAAACTTGCTTTAAAAAGGCGGAAGGATGTGATGGTTTCAAAGAAACATCAAGAAACTTAGAAGTTTTATGAAAATTTCAAAGAACGAAAGAAGACGTTACCATAAGAACTGTGTTGCTGTGTCGATAAGTAATGACCAAAAAACCAAACTCAATTCTAATTTGTTTTGGCGCTATCATTATCTTATTGACCTATCAATCATATGTCAGAAGTAAATTCCCCCACCAACAGAAACCTGATTCTGACATCCTCTGACCTCCAACTAATCAACTCGATTGTATCTAGGCCATATATGGCTCTCATGAAATGTAGATGAATAAAGAAAATCACCTCCGGGATTCGGAGTTAAGATCTATTCTTATGTCAATCATGTAAAGTGTTTTTAGCTTGTCTAAATTTTCTCTGTTTGTTTTTGCATAGATAAATACTATGAATACCAGCTAATTTTTGTATATTTTCAGTTCAAAATTTAATTTAAAATTCAACTTATTGAATTCTTTGACCCGTGCTATCGACCACGACACAATGCTTTGGTGTCAGAGACAAAAAGTATTAAAAGAAAATGAAGTCTTATTCGCAATAGCAAGGCAAAAAATTCCTCGATAGGAAAAACAGCCTCAAATATCTACTGTTTTCTCTAGATCAGGCGAGTAGACAAACAAATGTGTTCTGGGTTGATTTTTTCTATGTGTAAAGTAATTAATGATTAACTGTACATAAATGGGAGTTCTGCAATTCATTCACATTTTTCCTGTTCCAATTGAAAATTGTCTGGTAATCATGTGAGCCAACGACTTGCCCGAGGGCACCCCAGATATCTCCTCGCCTTATAAATCGTTTCGTTAAAACCAATGTAGACTATTTTAACAATCCTATTTGCTATTGCCTGGCCCTAAATATTTAGGAATGTTAAAAAGGAATTCTGTTGGGTGAAAACTTAAAAGATTTGGATGTTAAAAATATGCCGCTAAGAAACAACACAATTTTAGTGCTTTTCATATTCAGATAAAACACTTCTCCTTTTGGTTCTGTGACGCCGGAAAACAACATGAGTATCGCTTAAGCATTTCCGACAGATTTTGACAAATTTGTACGAATACTGCATTGAAGCAATTTTTAAAATAAAATTTTAAATATGTCTCCGCAATCAATCATACGTTCGAATACATGATAGTTGTAACGTTCTGGCATCAAATGCAACTAAGAACTACCTTGAACAACTTCAAGAACGGAACTTTTTTTACAACAACTCGACTCAACAACTCAGAACTACGACAATTGCATAAAGGAAACATAATAAATAATAGAGAAAATTTGTTATAAAACAAATACTGAAAGTTATTTCGAGGTGAATTTAATTGAAAGTTTTTTGGTTTATTGTGACTGTTATTATCTTGCCTTCTTCGAATGACACATAGCTTTTTTTGATGGAGTGGTCAAATTTGTCTATACATTTATTTTAAAAAATGATGACATAACCATTTCGTGCAGTGGGGTCTCACAATGTTTGGATATTTTTTCACTATATTGATGTTTTTCTTTTGGAGAGACTGGTCTGAGAAGTGTTTGAGTTTCATAATATAAAAAGAAACCCAATTTCCCACAAATTTGAAGCATGCACAGGTGTTGGAAAATGATCTTTAGCATAAAATTTAACCATGAGAAGTTTGCGTTATAATAATGACTTTTGGAATCAATATAGTTCAAGTACCACAATTTGGTTTCCTTTCCGGACATCGATTTTCGGCGACATCATATTCCTGAACAATCTGTCTTGCATCGAGTTGCACATATTACCTTTTTCTTTAACCTTAATTATGTTGTGAATAATCAGAAATCTTTATTTGGTATAACAATAATTTTGAAGAAGGCGTTTAGGAGTAACAAAAATAGTACTTTTCGTAATTGGTCCGAATTATTCAGACGAAAAAGTATTACGTTCTTTTCTGAACCACGAAAACCTTGGTATTTTAAATGCACGTAAAATGCGAAAAATTTATTTCAGAAAAAGTTTGTTTAACATAATTTACGTTGCGCCCACTAATAAAGTGAATCGAATGCACTCAATTTAGGCTTATTGTTTTTATGTTTCAAAAAGTTCTCTTTGTTCGATCAAAGACCAGAAATTGCAACTCCTGGCCGTGTGTACTGAGAAAGCATTTCAAGATGATGTAAGTTATCGGCAACATTACTTGGGTTTTCTGGAGGATTACTAGGGGAGGTATCTTTAACAGGAGGGTCGGCAGTTGCTGAACCAGGACGAGAAAAGTTTAACTCACTTGAATTACCTGCGGGAAACGAATTTACCCAATCCTGAACAAGTCCCTGACTTCTATCTGATCCCCTATCTTTAAACAAATTCAGTTCACTTGAGTGGTGACTAAACAATGAATGATTATCCATTAAATCAGCCTCATCTAATTTAGCTGCTGCAACACGCTGGCGGTGGTCTTCCTCCAATTCTTGAAGTGCCATCTGTTCCATTTGTATTTCAAGCTCCTTTTTTCTCATGGCAATTTCGTGTTTTTGTTTAGCGAGGCGCATGGCAGCTTGTTCTTGTTTCTCGGCCTCTTCGCGTTTTAGTTTTGCCATGAGAAATTCATGTTTACGCTGGCTAGACATTGATGATGTTGTTCGGCGTGAACTTCTCTTAGATTGGCCTTGAGGATTAACGCCCTCACATACGGTGGCTCGGTCAGCAACTGAGTCAATATAGCTTCTAGCCGCAAGCAAGAATTTATCATTGTTCTTGGTTTTATCATCCAACCATTGCTCAAGGACAGGGTAAATTGAATCTGGGTTCTCCGCTTTACTGGCCAAGTCAAATAGTTCTTCATTCTTCTCCACCAGTTTACTGAAGAGATCCTTCAACCTAGTAACCAAGCGTTCAACTTTAACCCTCCTGTCTTGACGATCTATGGCATCTGTGATATCCTTATGGATGTTACATAGCTCAGATTCTAGATTAGATCTTGCATTAAAGAGCTTTTTCAATTTCTCCTGCTGTTCGGCCATGATATTGAAATGGCTAGTTTATCAATGTAGAGTAACTTTCAACCAAACACGTGGAATGCGGGTTATACCGAACCCAAATGACGACGACTTGATAATCAAGACGTCGAAGAGCAGAAAAGAAGTTACCGAGTAATGAATTACTCGGCGAAAGTAAGTAAGAAGACAAATCACGACGAAACGGGAAACGAAGCGGGCGGGGCGGGAAGGACGGGCGAACGGCGCGCAACGCAACAGTGAACGGAACGGAACTGGCGAAAACGCGGGTGGTAAACGGGCGACGCAACGGACGGGACGGAAACGCTGAACGAGCCTCGCACGAAGAAACGTGAGACGAGACGGACACAACGGAGGCGTTGAGCGAGTAGCGCGCAACGAAACGGAAAGGCGGGTCGGAACGGGCGGGAGACGATTACACAGCGAGCGGGGAGGTCGGGAACCACTATGCTAGCAGACCACAGCAACAAACTCAACCAAACAAACTAGCCGTAACTCCAGAACAAACTTAAGTCACACCCTAGGATGGAGGAGAGATGCTACTGCACGAGGCAAACTAGCACAAGTCATTATGGGGCTTAATATATACAAACAACGAACTAATTTACGGCAAAGCAGTAGTATACTAAATGGATGAAAAGAGCAAGAAATTTACTAGCCGTAACTCCAGAATAAACTTAAGTCACACCCTAGCAATATTCAAACCTAAACAACCAGTCAGCATACCGACAATATTAAACAAACTACAGCAAAAATTAAGTAATATGCAGCGCTTTTGTAGTCTATGAAAGCTGGAAAAGTTAAAAAACAATCTAGCCGTAACTCCAGAATAAACTTAAGTCACACCCTAGAAGGCAAAAACCTAAACCAACTAACAATCATACAGTTACACGCAAACATACAGCAGCAAAAATCAATATACTACAACAGAGGTGCTAGTAAATTAGTAAGTTGGGAAAGTCCAGGAACCACCTAGCCGTAACTCTAGAACAAACTTAAGTCACACCCTAGAAAGCAACAAGACCAAAGCAACTAACCAGCATACTAGCATAATCAACATACTGCAACAAAAACACAACATACTTCATCATATATGAAAACATACTACATCAAAAACAGGAAAAAATAACGGAAGAAAACGAAAAGCGAAGTTTTGGGAGAGCGGCGTTATCGAAAGAAAAACGGAAAACGGAGAATTGTAAAGTAAAGAACGAAAAGAACGCGGACGAAAAACGGTATATAAACGAGCGACGAGAAAAATTATGGGAATTCGATAATTTTTTTGTAGGCCGGAGGTTGTGAAAATTTTCACAACTTTTTCTGTGTAAAGAGTTTCACTCAATTAACGAGCCTTCTGGTTGAAAAATCAAAATTTCGACAAATTTGTCAAAATTTTATGCCTTTGTCCAATTTTTTTCAAGTTTTGGTCAATTTGTTTGCAAATTCTTGCTTACGGAACGATAATCCAGTAAACTGGACGGTTTTAAACTCAAAAATACGGTTTATCAATATTCGGTATTGATTTTCTAAAGTTTTTTTTTTTTTAAATTGCCTCAAAATTGACCAAAAATTTTCAAAATTGAACAATTTAGCATTATGCTCTCACATTTTTCTCCATATCAGAGCTAATTTTTTGATATACGAACGGACTTGATCACTTTTTACGAATTTTCTTCGACAATTCGACCAAAAATTTTCAAAATCAAAGTTTTTCCGTCGCAAAAACTATGCTTGCGGTGTCCCCTTACCAATGTTTTCTACAAAAAATCGTTTTCTACAGAAAATGGATCAATTTTACTACCACTCCGATATTGAAAAATTCAGGGGTTGGGTTGCTTGCCGTCTAAATCAAATACAAATATATCACCGTAGAAAAATCAAGATTTTCTTTTTTTTTGAATTTTTTGTTACCAGTCTGTTGAAATCTGTAGAAGCAAACTCATTGTGACTCACTCAGACTTTGGATAACGTGCCATCTCTGATGTATTTTCTTTGATCCTCCTTCAGGATGCTTCACTGTCCACTCAAAGTAATTGTGTAGTTGAAACATCTTTTTTGCCAGTTCGGTACTCCCCAGGCATATTGGTTTTATAATCCTCCAACACGGCAAGTTCCGTTATACGATTGTCGATTTTCCATAGAAACCAAATGGCGTCACAACTGGTTTGTTTTTTTTTCTCTTTCAACAGCCAATCTTAGTTGTCCCGTTGCTTATTGTGATTCTCGGCTAGACTGTGTTCCATACGAGGCCAGCTAGTAAAATCAGTTTGAACAACCAACCAAGACTCTGACATTCAATAAATTGCGATCCGATCACTTCGGCGTTGTGAATTTGAGAAAACTTAGGGGATGAAACTTAAAGCTAACAAATGGTAATAACTAATAGCGTGAAAATTATGTGTTTCAGAATTGATAGTGTAGCTTGAACTGCTACATCATTCATTGTTGAAGTGGCCACCACAATACAATAAAAAGTGATTAAGCATTTCAACTATTCTCGGAACTTGAGTACGAATGGAGCAAGTGAGAACGAATTGGCGTAGCGTAATAAATTCGCTACAGCCATCTTATTAACACGTTTCATTGAAAATTGGTTCGCTTTTTCTTTCGCGGCACCAAAATGTAGCTGTAAATAGGTCAAACAGTCTACCAAAGTTTCAATTCATCAAGAAAAGGCATAAATTCAACGTGATAAGTTTATATAAAGCAACGTATTAGCTCATTGATGATAGCAACGTATTAAGATTGCGACGATCATAGCAACAAGTGGTTTTTTAGACGGCAATTTTTGATGCTCATTTGGCCGGTATTTTGTCTAATAACGCATTAGTTCAATGCCAGTCACCATTTTGTACCAATGAATTCAAAAAGCCGAAAAACATTGAGCCGAATCATGTCTTATTTGATAGGTCTTATGATTAGATTTAGTTGAAATTATGTTAATTGCACTTTTTCCGAGCTTTGTACGTAAATTGGAACGTATTTTATTCAATTCGATTGCTTAATTAAATACTGGATTCTGATTGGCTAATAATCTCTCGCCTTATCAGCACGATGCTCTAACCATCTGAGCTACATCCCCGGCCACCGACACCCGTTATGGCACCAACGAACTCCATTTTTGTACCTGAATTTTCAACAAACCCACAAGTAAATCAGTTCTTGGGTCCGAAAAGCTCCAGTGTGCCTTGCCAATTACATATGTCAATGCCTCATGTTCAACAACAACAGAATCTAACTCAAAGTAACATTCCACACCAAACACAAGTCCCTATTGCCCATTCCCCGCATAAGGTCCCTCCACCTCTTAACCCACTCGTGAACCCGCCTCCCGTATTCCCGCCTCAACAATTATATAACCCTCAGCCTCCCATGGTTCCGTCGCCCACTCCAGCGAGCGCAACAGCATACTTACCCGTCCCCAACATTCCACAACAAAACATTGTCCATCCATCTCAAGCCCGCCTGGTACCGTATCCTACCGCACCCAAACGTCCCCTTAACCGTAACCCCGATTTAAATTTGTGGCGTTTTCCTCAGAATGCTCCCCCAAACGTAAACAAACCAGAAAATAATGCAACCGTCTTCAACAACGTTCAACAGAACCTACCCCCAAGCACAGCTAACCCCACCATCAGCCATCCCATCTTGCAAATGAGTACACAACATAATCCAAATAGCAACTACGCAGCAACTTGTAGCGTCCCTGTCAACCCCTTTAGTACAACTACTAACATCGCGCCACCTTTCGTCACGCCGGTTATACATCCAACATACGGGCATACTGCTCCGATACCTTTGTGCTGGAGTGGCCCAGCGCATCCCACGCCTCCAGCGCCAGCATCTGAAAATGCAAGCTTGATTAAGGCATTCACTGATGCCTTAACTAGCAAGAGGAATGACCCACTACCCGAATGGAAGTTGTCCCAATACAATGGGGATCCTCTACAGTGGCACGAATGGTATGGTCAATTCAAAAGCGCAATTGACTCTCAGTCCCTAACTGATGATGTAAAATTGACATACCTTAAGACCCTCGTAACAGGTAAAGCTAAAACAGCTATAGCTGAGTTTGCCTACTGCGGCGCAATGTACAAAGACGCACTGAGGACCTTGGAACGTAAATTTGGCCAACCACAGGCGGTCGTAAGTGCACATTTAGACAAACTCAACAGCTTTCCACCATTGAAGATGCACAATAGCGATAACATCATTAATTACTCGGGGTGCATTTCAAGTCTTGTCGGGGTATTTAAATCGCTGTCATACGATTCGGATTTAAAGAGTGCTGCGCTTCTCAACACCGCCGTACAGAAGCTACCACCCAATATGAAGGAGTCATGGTCACTCTTCACGGTCAAAAAGCATTGGGTGAAACCTACTCTTCTTGATTTCAACGATTGGTTAAAAGAGAAGGCCGAAGCGCACGATTTAATGAAGACTACCGCACCTAAAGCAAGGACTGAGGATACAAACAACTCAGTAACCAGATCAAAAGTTGCTTCAAAGGCATTTGCTGCAAATACGCAACAGAAGAGTAACCTTAAGCCGCAACAGAGATCTCCGTCAACATCATTCTCTAGTTGCATTGTATGCAAAGGCAGCCACCGGTTGTGGGAATGCCGTGTCTTTAAGGAAAAGACCCCCACGCAGAGAGCCAAGGTCGTGGCTGAGGCAAAGCTCTGTTTCTCTTGTTTGCGTGATAAACACATGTTTAGGCAATGCCCAAGTCCCCGTAAGTGTAGGAAAGATGGTTGCAACAGCTCCCATAACACCTTACTTCATGGAGCTGAAAGGGTTTTTCCAGCTAAACCCTCAACAAACAACAACATCGATACTTCGAAGTCGAACGCAGGTACAAGTAGGCCATCTACGGGTCAACAGCAACCAAGCAAAACAACCACTTTGTCTTCCGTGACCGATGTTAAAGGCCTCCTTCAGGTCACGGAACTGAAACTTACTAATTCTTCTGGTACCAATACTACGGCGTTGGTTTTATGCGATACCGCTTGCAGTAACTCTTGGGTGTCCGATAGTCTCGCAGCTAGACTCGGTTTGCAGGGTACCGCATTAAAACTGACCGTCAAGGGTATAAACACGGAAGAACTCATAGACACAAAGGTGGTTCAATTGACTGTGACACCTCATAAAGACCAAGACTTCGAAGCGTTCACTGTGCGTCCCTACGTGAGAGAAACATTAAACGTAGGTTCTGACATCATTGACGTCAAGTCCATGCAAGAAACTTACCCACATTTGGCAGTTCTAGATCCAGTAAAATATAGCTATGGAGAAATTGAGATGATACTTGGACAGGATGTCTACCATGCCATCCGCCCGTTAGAGTATTTTTCAGCCGACGAAAAGTGCTCACCGTTCGCTGTCCGCTTGCCCATAGGTTGGGTTTTAAGTGGCCCACTCCCGTCAAGTTCAAGTTTAGTCTCGGTGTGTTTCAAAGCCAATATTGAACAGGATTTTGAATTAGCTTGTCAGGTTAAATCTTGGTATGATATGGAATCGTACGGCGCGTTCAAGCAAGTTGACCCACGATCCGCAGCGGATGCTCGCGCGCAGGAAATACTTGAAACAACAACCTTCCATAACGGCCAAAGATACGATGTCGGTATGTTATGGGCTGATGACAACACCCAGCTCCCGAATAACTACTTTTCGTCACTGGTACAGCTCAAGTCTCTCGAAAAGCGGCTATCGAGAGATACATCATTGAAAGAAACTTATGCTAATACCATCCGTGAAGACTTGGAAAAAGGTTACTTGATTACAGTCCCTGATGCTCACAAGGTAGAGCAACGGTCGGATAGAGAGTGGTACCTACCACACCATCCCGTAATCAATCCGAACAAACCGGGAAAAGTGCGTAGGGTATTAAATGGTGCAGCAAAGTTCCACGGTACTTCTTTGAATAAATCTTTGCTCACTGGCCCCGACCTGCTCCAAAACCTAATCCACGTACTACTTAGGTTCCGTCAACATCAGTTTGCCGTGTCCGCAGATATCGAGGGTATGTTCCTCCAAGTGGGTGTCCCTGATTGGGACCAGCCATCACTGCGTTTTTTGTGGCGGGAGGACCCCACAACAAATGTTGTAGTGTATCAATACACGCGCCATATATTCGGGGCTAAAGACTCGCCCACATGCGCTAACTATGCACTGCAACGCACGGCCCGAGACAATGTTAATCAGTACCCGGAAGCAGCCAAAGCCGTCCTAGAAAACTTCTACATGGACGATTACTTGGATTCGGTGGAGTCACCTGAGAGGGCTCTCAAAATATCGAAGGAGTTGGTACATCTTCTCCATCTAGGTGGGTTTAAGCTTACTAAGTTTTTAAGCAATGTACCAAATCTGGCTGATAGAATTGATGGGTCAACTCAGTCAACCGAACCAAAAGTAATTGCCTCATCTAAGGAGGATTCTTCGCACGTGCTTGGGTTGAAATGGGATCACAACAATGATACTCTAGTTGTGAGTCGGGGTACCTCCAGTACAGTAACTAAGTCTTTAACACAACGCTTGGTATTGAGCCTAGTGTCTAAGGTGTTCGATCCCATCGGCCTAGTGGCACCATTTACTGTTGGCGCCCGATTGTTACTAAAGGACATCTGGCGTGTCAGCGGGCAGCATTGGGATGAAGAATTACCAAAAGACACTGTTGAAAGGTTCCTCGAATGGAGTGTAGAACTACCCAAACTTGCCGCAATCACTATACCAAGGAGCTACTTTTCCGGAAACTTTGAACACCTGGAACTACACATGTTTGGCGATAGTTCACAAGAAGTTTTCAGTGCCGTTGCATTTCTCCGAGCTCGAGTAACTACTTCGAGTGGGCCCCAAACGGAGCTTGCGTTTGTCCTGGGTAAAGCTCGCGTAGCACCTATGAAGGTCATGACTGTTCCAAAGCTGGAATTACAGGCAGCGCTTCTGGCCGCTCGATTGAAACAAGATATCTGTCGAGCTCTCACAGTAAACGTCAACAGGGTTTTCATGTGGACCGACAGCACTACTGTCTTGCAATGGCTTAACTCTGCAACCAAGCACCCAATATTTATTGCAAACCGTGTTTGCGAAATCTTAGAACACACTAGCGTTGACGAATGGAACCACGTTGCCTCAAGCGATAATCCGGCAGATGCTGGCACTCGTGGTATGTCCGCTGAGGTTTTGCAATCAAGTAGTTGGGTGAGAGGTCCAGATTTCTTAAGAACCAAGCAATTCCCGTTCGAACCAAGCACTGAAGTAGTTAATAACATCAAACTCGGTATAGTAACAAAGGAAACTGATGAAACAAATACATCATTGGCCGCATCCGTAACCAAGTCAACTAAGGAACCGCCCCCGCAACTAATTCCCTTCGATAAGTACAGTTCTTATCAGAAGTTGTTACGGATAACAGCGTACGTACTCCGCTTGTTACCTTCTCACGAATGTTACCGTAATGTCGATGGTAGCATCATAGACCCCACGGAGCTTGACGAAGCCGAGCGTCATCTCCAGTATCTTGTGCAAGGGGAGTCATTCAATGCAGAGAGAAAAGATCTTCTCGAAAACAAACCCGTTAAACGGAGTAGCCGTATTGCCCCGTTTTCTCCCTTTATTGGGCCAAAACGTCTAATCCGATCGGCAGGCCGCATCAAGCGGTTGGTCGATGTTGACTTTGATGTAAAACATCCTATCGTTCTGGACGCACGCCATGCATTTGTAAAATTGTTTCTCAGGCACACGCACGTTAAACATCATCATCAGGGTATTGATTACCTGCGGGCAAAAGTACAAGAACGTTATACCATCCTTAAATTGCGTTCCTCACTACGTTCCATTAAATCAAACTGCCTTACGTGCAGGATGTTCCGCGCTGCCACTATTCAACCCATCATGGCTGACCTCCCAGTAGAAAGACTCGCATACCAGTCTCCTCCCTTCACGAACACCGGGGTCGACTACTTCGGCCCGTTTTACGTTACTGTACGTAGGACTACCGAGAAGAGGTGGGGTTTCCTCTTCACATGCTTAACTACTCGTGCCGTTCATGTTGAAATCGTTCCGTCCATGGACGCCAGTTCGTGTGTAATGGGAGTGGAGCGGTTCGTCTCCCGTCGGGGTACACCAGCCATTATCTGGTCAGACAATGGCACTAACTTTGTTGGCGCGGAAAAAGAACTACGCGAGAACATCGAAAAGTGGAACACCAACATCGCTGTGGAACTTGCCCACAAAGGCATCAAGTGGAGGTTCAACCCGCCCAGTGCGCCACACCAAGGTGGCATCTGGGAGAAGCTAGTACGTAGTTTCAAGCGCGTACTTTACACAATCCTTGGAACACGTCGCCTCACAGATGAGGTTTTAAGTACCACTTTTTGTCTGGTCGAACATGCACTTAATTCACGTCCGTTAACGCCCGTAAGCGCCGACCCATCCGACCTAGGCGCATTAACACCCAATCACTTTCTCCTCGGTAACCAAGCACGTAGTCTCCCGTCCATCATTGGTGTAGATGAGTTTGATCACCGTAAACGTTACGCCCGCGCGCAGTCATACGCTAACGCTATTTGGTCTCGTTGGATCAAAGAATACGTACCGGCGCTGAACCGACGTTCCAAGTGGCAGACGCCTGCCGAGCATAACCTTAAGACCGGTGATTTGGTTTGGGTAGTTGAAGAAACCAACCCAAGGGGTTACTACCCCACTGCTCGGATCACTGAACTTCGTTACGGTTCCGACAGCGTCGCACGCTCCGCCGTATTGCGCACGTCCTCCGGATCGCTCGTTCGCCCGCTTGTGAAATTAGTACCCATTCTCCCAGCATCTTCTTCTGGGCCGGAGGATGTTAGTAACTAAATAGATTTAAAGCGAGAGATTATTAGCCAATCAGAATCCAGTATTTAATTAAGCAATCGAATTGAATAAAATACGTTCCAATTTACGTACAAAGCTCGGAAAAAGTGCAATTAACATAATTTCAACTAAATCTAATCATAAGACCTATCAAATAAGACATGATTCGGCTTAATGTTTTTCGGCTTTTTGAATTCATTGGTACAAAATGGTGACTGGCATTGAACTAATGCGTTATTAGACAAAATACCGGCCAAATGAGCATCAAAAATTGCCGTCTAAAAAACCACTTGTTGCTATGATCGTCGCAATCTTAATACGTTGCTATCATCAATGAGCTAATACGTTGCTTTATATAAACTTATCACGTTGAATTTATGCCTTTTCTTGATGAATTGAAACTTTGGTAGACTGTTTGACCTATTTACAGCTACAGGACCTGTCAAAAATGTTGCCAGACTTGCCGTTTTACAATGCAGTTGTTCTCTTTTGATGTTGAGTTACTTACAGTTGCCTATTCGACATTCCTATGAATTTAAAGCTCCAATAGAAAGTTTTCATCTACATTTTAGTTGTCGCGAGCCGTAGCAGAATACTTATTGCTTCAATAGATCTACCGTCCAATTGAATATTAAAGTACAGAAATACGCCGCTCTGTATTATCTTTTTACTGGCAGTAACTAAAACGCAACCAGGTCGGGAATCTTCATATTCGAGCTAATGTAATAATTGAAACCTGCCGTCCAACCTAAATGGCTGCGCGATCTCTCAAATCGTTTTAAATTTGGTCACGATGTATACAATTATCGGGATGCTACAATAATAAAGAGCCCAGAGAAGCTGTTTAAGAGCACAGTAATAGACTGGAATCCTGGAAAAGAACTACTGACACAATCTAATGCCCCTGTAGCTGGACATCGGAGGATAAAAAAGCCTACAAACGCGCATGATACTGGCACACGACCTGTTTCACAGCTTAGCGTCTTTTTTTCTGGACATCGGACGACAAAGACGGTACCATAGGTGGCCGTATCAATTAAATTTGACGGGACCGAAGTAGCATGAACCCTTTTATTGGACTGAGGAGTAGTTCAGACAAACAAAAACTATATTGTGTGTGATGTATATCGATATCTACCAACAAATCCAGGTAAACCCGTCTAACTTTCCTCGGTTTGATTCTTATTTTCAGAGTTTTGAATTGGCGCTTGGTTACCAATAACCCACTCTCTACAGTTTTTTTAAAAAAAATCAATTTTTCGTCAAAATTTAGAATCAGTCAAATTGCGGTTGTTTTACTGTTCTTGACATAGAAGCGTAGCAAAAAAAACTTTGAAAAAATTGACAAAAATGAAAAAAACTCTTTAACAACCGTAACGACTGCATAAATTTCTCGATTTGAAAAAAGCAAATTTATCAAGTTTTTCAATTTTTACTAAAAATCAGAACTGTTTTTTTTCCAATTTGCGCTCATTCCTGGATTTATCTGCATAATTTTGATTTTATCTACATAAGATCGGCATAATTGCGTAGAAAAGTCTGTAAGTCGATTATCTGAGAATTGCGTTCGGATTTTGAGAGAGTTTCAGCAACGATGTACTGAGAAAAAGTTTAATGGCGTTCATACTTGCTGCAAATTCAATTAATGGCGCCATAAAATTTGGGCCTCAAGTAACACAAAATTGTTGCAAAAATAACGTTTACGCATAACAACAATCTCCCGTCCTTAACCTGAATAAAACTCTCTAAGCATCGTCGGAAAACGCTTCGTAACTACCGCGCGATTGAGGAGGTGGACCTTACTGAAACCTTTGGTATCCTAAACGTATACTAGTCTTCCGTTGTTGTTGGAGTCCACCTATTCACTGGCGGTGTGACTTAGTTTTACTCAAGAGTTACATGTTAATTTGTGATTGTTTTCTTTCAGTAGCGTTCTACTAAAAATTTGCTCTTCACATTTTTTTTGTTATCACACCCAACTCATTACATTCGATGGTCGATTTGTCTCCAATGCTAACTGTTTTATACTGACGCCTCTCCTGGTTGAGTCAAACGGCTCATCGTGTCCCTCTGTAAGCCAAATTTTCAATAGACACTAATCCATTGGATGCAACATGCGCATTTGTGGATCTATTTAAAAAAAACAAGTGGAAACAAAAATAAACTGAGGTTGAGAAAGCAAAATCTTATTCACTTGTCTGCATGCAGTGACGGAGCTGACCCATCAGCTTCAATAGCATTGAAACAACTAGCTTGAGATTCGCTTACTTCAGCTGGTACGCGGATAGGCTGATATCAGCTGCTACGCTGGTATATGTAGCAGTGGTACTACTATACACCAAGAGAAAAATCAGCTTTGCTTTCCTAGGGAGTTCAATCCTCTGCATTTGTGGGTCAAGGACGATTAGGCGGCGCAAATTTGTTGATCCTTCAATGGGAGCTGTGGTTGAAGAAGGGAGGCTGTTAGTTTGACTGATCTACTTTCGTCATTAATTGTTTGTTTTAGCGTAATTGTTGTGATAAACTTGTTAAATAGTTTCAGCTTATAATTAAAAACCGGGCATCTTGGGTGTCCTTTCTCTTCAACAATTTTCAGAGACCGGTACTGATATGGTATTCTATATGGCTGCACGTTGCCAATATTCGAAAGCATTCAAAATAAACGAGGATTAATTGGTTTTCAGCGAGACATCCTTTGGCACGACGTGATCAGCAATTCTGATAAACTGTTTTCTTCTAAAGCGCCTATGGTAGATAGTTTTTTATCTCGTAAGTGTCTGAGGAAGGTTTACGGTTTTTAGTTTGTTTTTCACCGCGTCTAAAGTAGATACTTTGTTATCTCGTACGTGCCGGCGAAAAACAATTTCCTTTAACCTCACCCGTAGTTGTGTGCATGGGAGGGTGCGAGAATTCAATATTTGAGAGCAATATTCGAAATAAATCAAATTAAACGAGGATCAATTGGTTTTGAGCGAGACATTATTTTCTGGCACGACGTGATCAGCAATTCTGTTATAAACTGTTTTCTTCTAAAGCGCCTAAGCTAGATACTTTGTTGTCTCGTAGGTGTCTGAGGAAGGTTTACAGTTTTTAGTTTCTTTTTCACCGCGCCTAAAGTAGATACCTTGTTGTCTCGTAGCTGCCGGCGAAAAACAATTTCCTTTAATTGACCCAGAATTGCCTGCGCGGGTGAGGGTGCAAGAACTCACCATGAGGGGGGCCAATCTAACTTCAACGTCCGATGATTAATGCCAAAAATGTCGGAAAAAATTCGACAGAAACAACAACCTTGCTATCGGTTGTGATAAATGCCAAGAGTGGCTACATGGTTCTTGTGCCAACATTGACGCTGCGGATCTACCTGTTCTAGCAAAATACGGCTCTGCACAATGGATATGGATATGCAAAAACTGCAAGTCCCAACCATGTAATCTCATACAGCAAGACCAATTCATTCTTTTGATCCAAAGAATTGATGCTCTTGTAGATCAAGGATATTGGGACAATGCCAAGCTACTGGAAATGGAGAACCAAATCAAAGACATGACTGCCACTATACAAGCCCTTCAAGCCCAAATAGATGCAAAGCCAACTTTCCAGGAGAGAACGAAGGACAATGCCGCTGTACCCGTTCATGCCGCGACAAAAACAGGACTGGTTGATAAACCAGTAACAAAAGACCTGTCAAAAATCCTAATTGTGTCCAAAACAAAAACTTACGAAAACAGTGTAGCTATCAAAAGGACTTTGCTAAATATTTCCCTCTCAAGCGAGTAGTGTTTGCGTTTCAGACGGTTCCAGGCAACATACATCTAGATTTATTCACAAAAAACGAAGCGGAAGAAGATTTCACCTCTCGGAAGAGTAACTTCATCGGCTCTGAAATTCTCATCAAAAAGGCAGTCGAAACCGAAAACCAAAACATTAGACTGCTCATCAAAGGCGTACCAACCGAACTCGAATACTCCGAAATTGAACAACTCCTGGCGAATGATTTCGAAGGCATGAAAGCATCAAAGAAGACGGAACTAAACTAGAAACCGTTAAGTTAGTTGCCAAAAACCTCAACGACGCGGAATGGGCGATCAGTGTAAGCATCTTAATCGAAAGCTTGTTTTACAGACCAATCGTTTTCCAACAACGTTTGATACAAGTCATACGATGTTTTAAGTGCAAACGCTTTGGACATGTTAGCAAAGACTGCAAGTCAACACCTCCATGTTGTCATTAATCGGGCAACCACAATTTTAAAATCTGTGAAAAAAAGATAGTCCTCCTTATTGTGCTAACTGCAACGGTGATCACAAAGCTGATGCGACTGAGTGCCCCTCATACCTGAAATATATATCAAATTTATGTTCATCGAGAGGTACAACCCTGCCAAACCAAATCCAAAAACTGATGAATCAACTCCATATCGGAAATGACGTGGTAATCAATGTAAATTTCTGGAACTGAATATAATTGGACTGAGTGATTACTGCAAAGTAGACTTAAACAAATGCCTGGACGATACAAAAACCTTTCTTTGTTTTCTCAACTAATGAGGACCTTTGTTGAGAAAGATATTTTTGATAACTACATTGAATGTTCCCACGATGATAGAGGCGTTGCTATTTTGTTGTTGGAGAGTGTTTCATACACTCGGTCTGTAGAATTGGAAATACCTGAGATTGATAGTGTCTGGATCATCGTCTTGATAAAAATTGTCAAAATGCTAGCCACAACGGCGTATATTTGCCCCAACTTATTAACGCTATTAGAAATATGGCTGTCTCAGCTCAGAAGAACACAAGAGTATGTGGAGGCCCATAGGCTGGAAGGTCTTCTCTTCCTAGGTGACTTGAACGCTCGACATACTAACTGGAGTGACTCCACAGTTAACAGTTAACACCCATGGTGTTGTACTAGACGAAAAACTTGCCTCAAGTCTAAAACTCCTCAACAAAGGTGAGCCTTGACAGCGTCATTGACCAATTTTTGGTATCGGGAAAAATCACCAACCAAACCTTCACTCTGGCTACCGATGAAGTTGTTGAGCTCTTTACCGGGGCTCCCAACAGGGGGCATATACCCGTCACAGTCGTTTGGAGCCGCCCTTCCACAACTTTCTGCTCTCAAAGGAAACCATGGATTGACAAAGCCAACTGGGTTGAATGGCGTGATATTATCGAAAGCAAACTAGAAATCATACAAGAAGATGATCGTACCGCCCTCTGGCTAAAACTGGTAAAAATTGTCCTCAAAGCGACCGACAGTTCCATACCCTTCAAGACCATCAAGAAACACAGCAAAACGTTTTGGAACGATGAACTCAAGATTGCCAGTGACAACCTCCGATACGTTAGGAAAAAGTTCAAGTATCACTCTAACAGAAGTAAGGGGGCTAAGCTCGATACAGCAAGAGATCACCTCAAGATGCTCCTTAGCGAACACTCCTCAAAGTGGTTGTCGGATACTCTCATGGAACTCGGGCACAAAAAAGGCAAAGACTTCTGGCGGCTATATAGCCGATTCCTCAAACGCGAGGCCGGAACGTTTAGAGCAATAAAAGACGACAATGAAAAACACCTCTGCTCACCCAAAAAAATTGCTGGGGAATTCTTCAGAAAAACGTACCTCGAAGGTAGGCATCTCCAACAGGAAACGTTCAAGAGAGTTCACGAAGCTCATGCGAATGCAGCAGTCGCCTCATCCAGTTTCTTCGATACTTCGGACAACGATCCCCTCTCCAAAAACTTTTCCGGATGCGAACTTGTCCGCGCTCTAAGAAACTGCTCTCGCTTTTGTTCTTTAGACAATGATCAGATATATCCTAAAATGCTGAAGAAAGTCGGCGCCAAATTTATAGAAATCCTACTAAGACTCTTCAATATGTGCCTCAGGAAAAGTCTCTGGCCCTGGAACATCTCTAGAGTGATATTCATGAAAAAAGCTGACAAAAAATCATACGACGTCCCCTCCAGTTATTGGCCTCTGTCGATCGCTTCCCACATTGGATAGGTTTTTGAGCAAATGATCGAGCACAGACTAAGACGACACGTCGATAGATATAATTTTCTTGAAGAACGCCAGGAAAGTTTTAGATCTCACAGAGGCGCAGTTCGTTCGCTGTGCGGACTTCAACTTGAAGCGGAGGGGCGGAAAAATAGCCACTCTAGCGCCCTAGTAAATATCGACATGGAAAAAAACGTTTGATAGTGTTTGGACCAACGGTTTGCTCTATAAACTCAAAGGCTATAGAGTCAGCGGTAATCTTTTGAAGCTCATAGAAACTTTCTTACAAAACAGAAAAGCTTTCATTCAGATTGAATCTTTTAGAATTGACGAATTCGAAATCCAAATCGGCCTGCCTCATGGAAGCGTTTTATCACCGATCCAACTCATCTTGTTTATCAACGATTTCTTGATCAGCCCGCACAAAGTGTTCAAATATTCAGATGATACATCGATACTGGTTCATGCGGATTCGCCAGCTAACCTGGCAGACCAGCTCGGAAACCTGTGCGGTTCGATAGAAAGTTGGTGCTTCAACTGGAAATTGAAAGTGAACGGTTCAAAAACAGATATAATGTCACTCCACACAGATGAAACTATACCATCGACAATCTTTCTTAACCGTCAATTATGCAAAACGAAAGAATTCACTCGGATTAATCATCGACAAGAAACTGACATAAAAGAAAAATCTCGACAATGATATCAGTAAGGGACAAAAAAGTTGGATCTCGATCCAGCGGAAATGTTCGAAGCGATGGGGTCTCACACTCAACACACAGACACTCCTTTTCAAAACGTTATCCAACCGCAACTCACCTATGCTTCCCCACTTTCGGCACATTTTCACCTGAAAAAGCTACAAGTGCAACAGCATTTTCAGATCGATTTTCAAGAACTGCATGTTTCCGTCAATGTCTGCCTGTGAAGTCTTGCTTGGAGTTCCCCCACTAGATATTCTGTTCCAGAGCATTAGCGCAAAATTTCTGACAAAATTGAAACAGAATCAACCGGATATAGTGTCTGAAGCTCAATTCAACGCACTTGATCACGCGCGATCGACAGGGCATCTCGAAAGCCGTCTGAGAAAAATAGAATGAGTCACAGGTGAATATCCTGCTGAAGGATATAGTACTCAGTCAGTCACTGCTTTCATCAATCAATTGTGGCTGAGAAGATGGTAACTTACCTGGTAACTTCGCTGTCCTGAGAATGTTTAGAGACACAAAGCCAGACTGCCACAGCAAGAGCCTCTGATCCTTGGAAATCCTTACTTAGCCAACAGAAAATGCAGCCTTGTCTTTGGTAACACTCGTCTGTTTGCAGAGTTCAAATGAAGACGGAATCAGTGTGCATCACACATGTGTATGTGCGGCTCAGCTGAGGAAAACGGCTCATTACTTCTTCTATGGCCGTCTATGGGACCACTACAGAGCAGTGAACATTGAAGAGCTCAATCTACTCACTTACGATTACTGCCAATCCCTCAGCAAGTTCATAGAGGCGACTGGAAAAGTGAACAAGCAAATCACTGTGACTGTCACGTTACTTATTTCATCAACCTCCCAAACAAAACTAGCAAATTAGCTCACATCTTCCCGCAAAGAGGGGACTTTCTTATACTTTATATATATAATATAATCAATTTAGATTTAAACAATAGGAAATGTTTTATGAAGACGTAGTGCTGGGAGGGTCCCCGAATAGCCAAAATTCCCAGTGTTGGGGAGGTGCATTTCTTAAGTTACATTTTTGCATTGAAAAATTTTTCAAACATTTTTTGCATTGCTCCTTACTTGTATTTTGTTATTTAATGTGATACCAGTTCTCAAATTTTGACATTCAACGGCATTGCTATTCAAACCAATTTTTTCTGTCTAATGTGTCTTTCCAATTTGTGTTATTTGGACTTTCAATCAGTTCGCGATTTTTTAAGTTTATCACAATAGCATTATCACAATAGCATTTCTAAAATCACTTGTACGTTCACACTTATCGTTTTCGGCAATCTTTTTCCAAAATTTATCTGCAAAAAACCTAAAACGCCTTAACCGACAGATTAACTGGGGTATAAAGGTGTGCTTTCTACGCAAAAAGCATGACAAAGCAGAGATCTGCTAATCCAGACAAAGACCCTACCAGCTGAGCTAATAATAGCAAAAATGTCGCTAATCAAATTTCATTACGATATCGCTAGGCCAAAAAATTCTGAAAGTTTTCACGGGTATCTGAGTCTTCATCAGAATACTCGAACAAAACAATTCAAATTTAGACAAAATGCCAAAACCAGATTTGGAATGAATTCGATTGTTCGTCAATGCGTACAAAAATGGAGTAAGTTACCACATTGGCTTCGGTTGGCAAAAAATGAAAACGTTTTTAAGAAAACGTTGAACGGTTTCTTGCTCTCTCAACATGAAAAAATTCCTTTGAATAGCAACGTAGGAGCTTTTAAAAGCTATTTTTATTTTTAGGAAGAAAGCAATCGAACGAAAATTTTATAATGTGATTCTTTACGAAATTGTTGATGTTTATTATAATATTTTGTTTGAATGATTTGATATATTTTCTGTTTCAAGTATATTTAACCGTATGGTTATAATTTTAATTTACTTGTTGCAAAAAAAATCTGCTGTGTTGAATATTACTAAACGCTTATTTCAATAAAGTGAACCCCGGTACCTGCATGTTTGCATTTGACTCACATCTGCAGGGAAAATTGATGAATACTATCAGAAAGGAAGTGATCTCAACAGCTCGCCTGAAAATCCGATACAATTACAAAACTAAACTGTATTCTCTCACGTTGTTCTTTTCAGTTAGCTAAATGCCTGGTCGCAGATTGCCCACTTGGATGTCATCTGAATCTGAAAATGATCCTAAAATGTCTGAGGCAGAAATGAAGCCAATGGAATTTTGCGGAAAGATTGTTTTAGTGGCGAACGAGAACGAGGCTTCCTTGATTTGCGAAGAATTGTTGCAGGAGTGTCGAGCACAGGGTGAGCAGATGATTCTTGACACGGTTTTTTAAATAGTTGTTAGGCAGATAGTGAATTTTTCTCGCTTGACTTTTAAATTTTTTGAGTGATTTGAATTGCGCGCATTCAGACATTTAGTCATGCGAAAATAAAACTGATTATGAGCGGTGACCGTACATAACCCGGGTAGAGTAGTAGTAGTAGTAGTAGTAGTAAAGGCTTTAGGATTTAAACATAAATAAATCCAAGGGTTTGTTAGACCCACATGAGTTCAGTCCAAAGGTGGTTTTAGTTTAGTCTAGTTTTTTCCAGTTATTGCAGTGGTCACATTTGCAAACAATTCGCCAAGTGCATTTGTCCCTCTTGTCATATTTTCTCAGAAAGTAGTCCCAGTAGATTTTGGAGATGGTGTCTTTATTGAGATATTTTCCGTAGCTGGTGTACACTCTGATAATAATATTGTATAATAATTTTGTACGATGGAAGAAGTTTTCATCGGTTTTGTAGAGTCGATTCGTTCCGATCGTCAGTTCTCCTCTTGTATGCTGTCGAGTTTTATCTTCGGTGACTCTAGGTAGATCAACAACAACGTCGTATTCGTTTCTATCCAATGATATCAGAAGCAGGAGATTGTGCATTTCGACATATAAGCTGAGAGGCAGCAGCTTTAGCTGTAGAAGTCGATCTTTGTATTCAAAACTTGCATTCAGTATCCACTTGGTAGCAATTTCCTGCACCCTTTCAAACTTCGCAAGATTCGACTTGTTCGGCTGCCATGCTTGAGAGCAGTAGGTCAGGACTGGCACAACGTAACCAACGTAAGAATTTAGCTTACTGTTTCGCGTGCTGTTTGTAGACAGGTTTCGTTTCAGTTGGAACAGTGCACTTAATCCCTTCTTCGTTCTCGTGGTACAGTTATCGTTCCACGTGAGATTTGAGGTGATCCATAGTCCTAGGTCGCGCTGAAGATTCGTCGGTTCAATTTCAAGGTTGTCTATTGCTGCTGTCAAAGTGCCTTTTATGTTGAGGAGCTTGCATTTAGAGGTGTTCAGTTGCATTTTGTTTTCGGAGCACCAATTCTGTATAGTCATGGCACCAATCGTGAGTTGGCTCTGAGTCAATGCAATTATCTTGAAATCATCGGCATATCCAAAACTTTCACAATTTGACACTGAAGCTGGTAGATCATTTATGAACAGCAGAAAGAGCAGTGGTCCGAGAATGGAGCCTTGTGGAACTCCACTGCTGACACTTACTGGAGTGGATGTTTCCGCATTTATTTTAACATATTGCTCCCTGTCGCTCAAGTAGGAGCTTATGAGTTGCAACAACTTTCCGCCAATGTCAAAGGACTGGAGTTTCAGTATAAGCAAGTCATGCGGTACTTTATCGAAGGCCTTAGCAAAGTCGAGATACAGAATTGTCAGGTTGTCTACTGTGGGGTCATCGTACTTTTGGTAAATTGAATCAAGGTAGACCAACAATTGTACCACTGCTGACGTATTTTTTCGGAATCCATATTGGTTTTCCTGTAGGCGGTGTTGGCAAAACTTGTATAGTGTGTTGAAGATGAGACGCTCAAGGACTTTTGACACACAGCAGAGTAAACTAATCGGTCGATAACAAGTAGTGTCTGATTTGTTTCCCCCTTTGAACACTGGCGTAACTTGACTGATTTTCCAGTATCTGGGGAAGATTCCTTTATTCGAGATTGTTTGGAATAGGAGGAGGAGTGACTTGCTGAGTGAGAAGGCGCACTTTTTCAAAACAATGTTTCCGATGTTGTCAGGTCCCGTAGACTTGTTCAGAGTTAAGTGTTCCAATATGTGCTGGATTTCGGTTTCGGAGAAAAGGAGACTATTGAGGCCTCTGTTCTCAAAAGTTATGCAGTGATGTTGCTTCTCGTTGAAAACACTTTGGAAAAACTGATTGAATAATTTGGCCTTTTCTTGGTCAGTTTCGGCTTTTTGAGTGGACAGAGTGACGACAGGAGGAACGTTTGGTGACTTGCGAACACAACGTAGGTACTTCTGGATGTTGCTGAACTGTCCACTTTGAAAGATTTCGGTTTCAAACATTTTCAAATCTTCATTTGTGGCTTCTTTTATTTGACGCTCCATTTTCTTCAACTTCAGGAGTTTTGACAAGACCGGAGAGACCCATTGCTTCTTTTTTGTAGCTAACTTCTTCATCAGGTGTGAGGTACGGCTGGATACCCAAGGTGGAAGCGTTGACCTGTGTCTTGTAACTTTCGGAATGAAATGATCGATGAGGCTGAAGATCCATTCGTACCATTTTTTGACAAGGAAATCGAGATTACTGAAACAGTAAGGGTTGAAAGGACTGTCTACTATAGCCTTATTCAATTCGTCCCAATCCGCTTTCTTAAAGGCATATTTGACTTGATGAGGAATGTATAGTTCGCTATGGAATGCGTTTACTGTAACACTGACCGGTAGATGATCAGCACATGGCTTGCCGTTTAGTGCGTAACAGTTGTAAAGATCGGTGTCAAGATCAGTTTTGACAATCTGGTCAGGGTTGTTGGCCAGAATGACGTCTAACTGAAGATTTGAGTAGTTCAGGAAATTGTATTCCGAAAGAGCATCCAGAACAGCGTTTTCACACTCGGAATTGGAGCTCATGTTGTTCCAGTCTGTTTTGGAGAAGTTGATGTCTCCACAAATGAACACGCCTTGGTAGCCTATTCTTTTAGCATGATTTGATATTTTGGAGAGCAGAATTTCTAACTGTTGCGGCGACCAGGTGTAGTCGCTGTCTGATGGGGGGCTGTACAAACAGCATATGAGAGTCGGCTGTGGTTTTGTTTGTACACTAATCACCACAAAATCCTCAAGATTTAGGTCAATCAAAATTTGTTCGTGCATAATAGTCGATCTGATTGCTATAAGTACGCCACCGTGTTTCGTTTCGTGTTCGCATGGTATTCTGTCATTTCGGTAGATCGTGTATGCAGGTAGGAAGAGCGAATAGTTTTGAACATCAGGAGTCAGCCATGTTTCAGTGGGGCATAAAATGTCATAGCTTCGCGTTGACAAGCAGTCTGAGAACTTCAGGCGACGCTCAAATTTCATCAGACTCCTTACATTGAACGAAAGCATTTCGAGTGTGTATAGTCACCAGTTGATACCAGTATTCTCTTTTTGTGCGTTTTCAAAGACAACCCAGTTGTCTCCAACTTTATGCTCCACCTTGAGATTTCTAATACGAACTTGCCTGCTATTGTAATTATGATTGTCAATGAGATCACGGCGAATGCGCAGACATTCATTTTCTTTTTTCGCGTCCGTTGCAGACAGCTCAGGACTTATGAAGATTGGTTGTTCGTAGGCCTTTAGCAGGTGAGCTGATTTCAGAATCAGGTCTTTACTTATGATGTTTTCCATGCAAACAAGTATAGTGCGTGCCCCTTTTTTGTCAGGGTCAAATTTACCGAGACGATGAATTTTGCTCATGCGTTTGTCTTTGATTTTCAAGAAGTCTAGGATTTGCTCAACCGATTCGATGTCGGAATGCATACGCTCGTCTGGTGTTTTGGTTCTACTCTCAGGTATACCTCTTATTCGAATTCCCAGACCAGGAATGTTGTTTGCATTTGACACGTCGCGAATTGTGCTACCGGGCAGTTTTCCAACAGCTTGTGCATAACTCTTGGGAGCAGTTGACTTTAATTCGGTCAAGTCTTTCTTTACATTTTCGATCATTGCATTTGAGTTTTCAATGATTTGCTGGAACTTTTTCATTTGTTCTCGGAGGTCTGTTAGATCGTCTTCCAATTTCGACTGTTCAGCAGGTTTTAAGATGGACTTCTGTGTCTTATTTTCACTGCATTCGTTACAGATGTGAAGCAGATTTGCTTCTAACTTGACAAGGACTTCAATACTGGACTGTTCGAAGCCTGTGCAGTCGGGTGTCATGTGCATTGCTTTGCTGCAGTAGGCACATGAGAATTTTGCTTCCTTCTTTGCAATCTTGTGATTGCAAGATTGGCACGTGATAACTCTTGAGGACATTTTGGCTAGCACATGCAAAAGATTTTGATTTGTCTTAACGGATTGTTGATGAATAACTTAATAGGCAGTGTCGGTAACACACACTCACTTAAGAGGCGGTCACGTGAAACTGAAAACTTAACTCTGAAAAATATAGCTTTTCTGACAACTCAAACTCACTTAAGAGACGGTCACATGAAAAGTTTAATTTTCAGAGAACAGATGCAGGACAGAATTCACGAACTCACTTAAGAGACGGTCACGTGAAAGACTGCTCAAAAAGAAAAGAAAAAGCCTTTCGGTAACACGAACTCACTTAAGAGACGGTCACGTGAAAGACTAAGAGTAAGCAGCTAAAACTTTTCAGGGGTTTTGAATAGTGATTGTGAGTCCACTGTTTTCGGGCGATTGTTGTCTCTGTCTTGTAATCCGTCGTCTCAGTGACAGGTTGTTCCTCCTCCTGTTTCGGCGGGGACGAAGATCCTGAAGTTGTCTAAGATGGGCTAAGACTTTTCCAGAGAGTCTCTGTTCCAAGAAACGGCCAATGTGCAGTTGTCGGTACTGCCGAGTCAAGATGGGGTTCTTAGCCTGCCGCTTCGGTAGCAGGTGTTTGATGATGTCGATAATAAGGATTCCTGTTTTGCAAAGTTCCTCCTTTATGTTCGGGACTCCTTCGCGTTGGACATATAATATTGCGGCAATGTGGGGCTTAAGTATCTTGAGATCGGCAATGAGCTCAGCAGTGGTGAGGGGGTGATAGTTGTTGCTGGAATGCGGGGATATTGAGTTGTTGATCGTATCGTGCCAAATAACAGCTTTTTCTTTTCGAAAAACGTTTAATTGCCAGATATTTTGAACAACTTTCTTCTGATTGTTTGCTCTGATATTGAGACTCAGGCCAGGCTTCGTGAATACCCAACGTCTGAGCTTCTTTCGGGTGTCTTTTGGTGTCGCTACAATAAGTTGATGCAGTGAACTTGCTCCAAATATGATCATCAGCAAAGTCAGGGGGCCACCACGGCTGCCCCATATATCATATTTAAACTGAAACTATTTAATATAAGTAGGGGTTAATGTCCGCGACTCTAATCTCTGGTTGGAGCCCTTCCCCAGTCCCCTTTCTAAATTGTTGCCTCGCCTGTAGTTCGAGAGCGTTTCACCCTATGTTAGTCGGCTTATGTCTGCAATTGGTAAGATATCGTCGCTGACTGGTTTCGATTTCGTCGAGCATAGAATTATTCTGTAAAATTTTATATGCAGTATATCATCTTGCTTTGATTTGCCTAGATTTGCCTAAACACATTCGAACACAACTCAAAATTTTGTTTAAACTATTTAAGATCTTTTTGTTTCAATGAATTGCCTTCAAATATGCAGCATATAAAAACACAGTTCAAATTTTCAGCTCCGTTCACCCACTCAGACTGGTCTCCGTTTGTTGTCGGTTTTGATGCAGAATGGGATGTAAATAATTACAGCAGAAATCCAAAATCAGCAGTAGTCGATTTAGTACAAGTTAGTAGAAATTTAGTACAAGAAAGTTACTGAAAACAGGCCACTATTGGTCGGCTGACAATTATTAATTGCTCTGAAACGAATTCTGTGAAGCAATTATTGCAAATGTGTGTCCTTTTTTGAATGCAAAATTTTTGCGTGATCAATTTTTTGCGCATTTTTGGTTGAGCATTGAAGACTGTAGGAGCCGACATGGCTTAGTAGTTAAGATGTGCGATCGCTGCGCGGGAGGTCGGTGATTGGAACCTCTGAGGGAGGAAATTTTTGCACTTACAAAAACTATCATTACAAGGCCAATATCCGATAAATCCAGAATGCATACGCGATTTTGTCGAGCTTTTTCACGACCCATGATTTGAGTTGTAAGATTGCGTGGAAACAAGCGACACTAGGCTAATATAGATCAAATTTGCTTCAAACTATCCCTCTCCCACGGATACAGTGTCTAAATAACCGAAATTAAAGAGAGCCTATTTGGGGATTAATTTCAGAAATATTCCTCTCGATACTATTTGTGGATTAAGAATTAGCGGCTTTCGCAATTACCCATAACACTGTTCATAAGAACAATTAAGTGTTTAAATATGGTCTCAAATATTTACTACTAAAGTTAGGGCAGTAAAGTTTTAGGCTAATTACAGGCTCAAATTTGCTTTGTTTCCACAAAACGCAAATTTTACCGGAATTTGTCTTCTCGGACTTATCGGAAGTAGCCAGATTGTCATACAATGTGGAATTTCAACCAATTACATAAACTGGCAGTTTTCCGCGCCTATTATTCGATTATGATCGATTTTGATGGTTCACCTTTGTATTGATTTTTTTTACTCCAGGTGTGTTGCTCAGAGCAGACTGTGTATTTGTTCCACCTTGCGAGAATGAACTCTTTTCCTGTGGAGTTGAAGAGACTGATTGAGAATCCACAGATTGTAAAGACTGGAGTTAATGTCAGGGGCGATATATACAGGTGAACACTGCGAAACCAGACAAAGAAAAGATTCGTAACTTTTGTGACCAATTATTGCATAGAAAGCTGTGAACAATTATTGTATAGAAAGGTTGGTAAATGAAAAAGCCTGAGTTACTTTCGTCAAAAAGAAATCTCTTTAACCGAAATTTGATTTGGGATAAAAGATAGAATAAAGAGTATACACATTTTATCTATACAATGGTACGGAGCAAATAAGCTAAAATTAGGATGGAAGCCTCATTTTTAAGGTTTTTTATAAGCAGTGGGTAAGACAAAACGCATTGTAATTTTTGCTACTATACACTTCCGAATATGGAGCTGACAGGGCAAAAGACCTTATGTATGAAACAGAACCATTCATTTAAATTATCCGTTGATTTTTCAGACTTCAAAGGCAGTTCAACCTCTCAAACAAAGGTTCTGACGTCATCGATCTCGGCGAATTGGCCAACAAAGTTCTCAAGTGCAATCAAACCTGGAGTTTAGACAGATTGTGTGTGCATGTATTGAACCGACAGCTTCCGAAGACAGAATCAATTCGATGTAGTCAATGGAGTGAGTTTAACCTGTCTTCTGATCAGATCAAATACGCAGCACTGGATGCTTATGTTTCATGGAAACTATACTGTGATCTTGCCAACTACAGTAAAACTTGAAGTTTTTTTAACAGCATCTAATTTATCACACCTAATTATTAACTGATTAAAATTGATTGAGTTGTAGAGATTTGCTTTTGAAAAGAATTGTAATTTTATTACTGATGAATTGATGCTCATGCAGCATAGTGTTTGCGAAAATTTTGTTTATGGCTTATCAGGACTTCAATTTTTAGAATAATGTTTTTTGCACATTGTTAACAGTCCCCTTTGAGAGTCGTGTTAACATGAAAACCATGTATACTTTGAGTTATACTGGATCTCAATATGATTTTTTATTTCAACTCTTTAGATAGTATCTGAATGAGAATTGAGAAACTTTCTTGTGCTAGTATTTAAAAGTCTTCGACATTAGGGCGATATTCACGGCAGGTAGAGAGGCTATGTACAATGAGAAACCGATAAAACTTTAGTAACCTGAAAAAAATTGAAGCATGATCTCGAATATTGCATCAGTCTAGTCTTTGTACCGAAATTTTCTCCAAAATTTTACCGGACATTTTCACTTAAACGAAGACAATCTTACAGCAAGGTTAACGGTATTTTGGGCTCAAAGTATAGAGTGGTGTTATAGAAAAAGGCGGTTGAAGAGGTCAAAGTTGCCGTGTTGTCGATACTTCCAGCCAAATTTAGCCAAAGTAAAGCGATAGCTGGCGCTATTATTGGTGTTCGATTAGTTTTTAATTGCTCTCGAACGAAGCCGTAGCAATTATTGTAAAGGTGTTGGTCTTTTTATGCAAATTTTTTGCTTCGGTTTTGCGTTTTTTTCTATAACATTCTTTGACTTCTCAAGTGACTTTTCACGCTTTCATTCTTCTGTTTTTAGTGATCTCTATTCTCACTCCGAAGTAAAGCTTGTTGCTGAAATAAAAACCGATTGCAGCATATCAAAAGAAGGGCGTGATAGCCACATGGGCAGAGCTTCTGTTGAGAGATTGCGAGGTCCGTGTTTGGAATCCCGCTGTGGTCAATTGTTTTTGCATCCATGAAAAATGTATCTAGGATACCGCCCCTGAGTTAAATTGCCTCACCTGTCATTCGAGAGCAATCCATCCGACAATAGTCGGTTTATTTTTTGCAGTCCAAAGGATTCGGATTGTACCGCTGTGCTGATTGTATCCCTCACTTTCGACTTTTTGATGGAAATGAGTAGTTTTTTCAAGTCAAATTAGAGTAGGGAATGTAATCCCGCTGACGAAGTAAAGAGAATAAGTGAGCAGGTTTGAAGCGTTTTTTAGTTGACATTTGTGTGGCAGATTGACTTCTATTTTCGATGTTTTTTCCTGATATTCTTGAATAATGTCTTATGTAATCTAATAACGGTTAATAGTATCTTTTCGATTCAGCAAAGGGCACTTAATGGCTTATATGACCTAGACGCTGTTTGCTAAACGCTCTGTGATTGTTTGAATTTTGTCAATTTTGTTCTTTTTCTGGCTGTTTCCTAGTTTCTATATTGAGTGGCCCCATTGTCGGTATCAGAAGGAGTGATAGACGCTAGGTAATGCTTTCATGTGATATCAAAAGTTATTAACTATTTTGTCTTAGATTGTTTTGAAAGAATAATTGCGGTTTCTTGAGAGTTGAGCAATTTTGAATTTTTTTCCTTTTAACTTGGTCTTATCAATAACAGTTCTCAAGGTTTAATAAGGCTGAAATTTTCTTTTAGTTCGAGTTCAAAGTTGGTGCTTTTAATGACATTGACATTATTTTAAAATTAATTTTTTCAGACTATAGCAAATGCTTTCTTTGAATTTGACGCAAAATGCTGTATAAAAATATTTGTGAAGCTTTTTCCCCCCTCTTTTTGGTTCACTAAAATGTTTAACGGCTTATTATCAGAAATGGCAGGTTACACCAATTTCTGTTGAGTCAAAATGATCTTTTCGGCTGACAATTATTAATTGCTCTCAAACGAAGTGTGAACAAATTGTAAATTTGGGTGTCTTTTTTAATGGAAAATTTTTGCGTGATCAATTTTGCGCTATTGTTCTAGAAAATTCTGTGATTTCTCAAGTGACGTTTTCTCGCTTCAAGTTACTTTTCTTCATTTCAGAGTGATCTCAATTGATTTCATTCCGAACTTTTGTCGCTTGCAAGTGGTTGAGTATTAAAGCCTTTGTAGCATAGCGGATAAGATTAGCGATCACTGCGCCGGTGGTCGATGGTTGGAACCCCTATGAGGGCGAAAATTTTTGCACCCACAAAAAATAGACAATACCCCCTAATTTAAACCCCCACTGTCATTTGAGAGCAATTCATCCGATGTTGGTCAGTTTATTTCTATGGTTCTTGATTCCGCGGCGCTTTACTTGATTCTATCATTACATGGCCAATGTCCAAAAAATCCAATGTGCATACTCGATTTTGTCGGACTTTTTCGCGACCTATGTTGTAAGATTAGAGTTGTAAGCGAGCGTGGAAACGGGTGAGACTAGCCTAATTTGGTTCAAATTTGCTTCAAACTATCCCTATCCCACGGATACAGTATCTAATTACCGAAATGAAAGAAAGCCTAATTGTTGATTACTTTCAGATTTGTTCCTCTCGATACTAATTTTGGATTAAGAAGAGAATTAGAGGTTTTCACAAGAACAAATAAGTGTTTGAATTTGGTCTCAAATAATTACTAATAAAATTTGGACATTAAATTTTTCGGCTAATTACAGGCTCAAATTTGCTTCGTTTCCACAAAACGCAATTTTTTGTCTTCTCGGACATCGGCCACCTAATGGTATTTTTGTTAGGTTGTGTTAAATGGAAATAGCCAGATTATTATGCAATGTGGAATATAATTTCGACCACTTAAATAAGCCGGCACTTTTCTGCGCCTATTATTTGAGTGTGGTCGATTTTGATATTCATCGTTGTTGTTTTGTTTGCTCCAGGTGTGTTGCTCAGAGCAGACTGTGTATTTGTTCCACCTTGCGAGAATGAACTCTTTTCCTGTGGAGTTGAAGAGACTGATTGAGAATCCACAGATTGTAAAGACTGGAGTTAATGTCAGGGGCGATATATACAGGTGAACACTGCGAAACCAGACAAAGAAAAGATTCGTAACTTTTGTTACCATTTATTGCATAGAAAGCTGTGAGCAATTATTGCATAGAAAGGTTGGTAAATGAAAAAGCCTGAGTTACTTTCGTCACAAAGAAATCTCTTTAACCGAAATTTGATTTGGGATAAAAGATAGAATAAAGAGTATACACATTTTATCTATACAATGGTACGGAGCAAATAAGCTAAAATTAGGATGGAAGCCTCATTTTTGTAAGCAGTGGGTAAGACAAAACGCATTGTAATTTTTGCTACTATACGCTTCCGAATATGGAGGTGACAAGGCTAAAGACCTTATGTATGAACAGAACCATGCATTTAAATTATCCGCTGATTTTTCAGACTTCAAAGGCAGTTGAACCTCTCAAACAAAGGTTCTGACGTCATCGATCTCGGTGAAATGGCCAACAAGGTTCTCAAGTGCAATCAAACCTGGAGCTTAGACAGATTGTGTGTACATTTGTCGAACCGACAGCTTCCGAAGACAGAATCAATTCGATGTAGTCAATGGAGTGAGTTTAACCTGTCTTCTGATCAGATCAAATACGCAGCACTGGATGCTTATGTTTCATGGAAACTATACTGTGATCTTGCCAACTACAGTAAAACTTGAAGTTTTTTTAACAGCATCTAATTTATCACACCTAATTATTAACTGATTAAAATTGATTGAGTTGTAGAGATTTGCTTTTGAAAAGAATTGTAATTTTATTACTGATGAATTGATGCTCATGCAGCATAGTGTTTGCGAAAATTTTGTTTATGGCTTATCAGGACTTCAATTTTTAGAATAATGTTTTTTCCACATTGTTAACAGTCCCCTTTGAGAGTCGTGTTAATATGAAAGCCATGTATACTTTGAGTTATACTGGATCTTAATATCATTTTTTATTTCAACTCTTTAGATAGTATCTGAATGAGAATTGAGAAACTTTCTTGTGCTAGTATTTAAAAGTCTTCGACATTAGGGCGATATTCACGGGAGGTAGAGAGGCTATGTACAATGAGAAACCGATAAAACTTTAGTAACCTGAAAAAAATTGAAGCAGGATCTTGAATATTGCAGGCAATCTAGTCTTAGTACCGGAATTTTCACCATTTTACCGGACATTTTCACTTAAACGAAGACAATCTTACAGCAAGGTTAACGGTGTTTTGGGCTCAAAGTATAGAGTGGTGTTATAGAAAAAGGCGGTTGAAGAGGATAAGTTGCCATGTGTTGTCGATACTTCCAGCCAAAGTAAAGCGACAGCTGGCGCTATTATTGGTGTTCGATTAGTTCTTAATTGCTCTCGAACGAAGTCGTCGCAATTATTGTAAAGGTGTTGGTCTTTTTATGCAAATTTTTTGCTTCGGTTTTGCGTTTTTTCTATAACATTTGTTGACTTCTCAAGTGACTTTTCACGCTTTCATTCTTCAGTTTTTAGTGATCTCTATTCTCACTCCGAAGTAAAGCTTGTTGCTGAAATAAAAATTGATTGCAGCATATCAAAAGAAGGGCGTGATAGCCGCAGGGGCAGTGCTTCTGTTGAGGGATTGCGAGGTCCGTGTTTGGAATCCCGCTGTGGTCAATTGTTTTTGCATCCATGAAAAATTTATCTAGGCTACCACCCCTGAGTTAAATTGCCTCACCTGTCAATCGAGAGCAATCCTTCCGACAATAGTCGGTTTATGTTTTGCAGTCCAAAGGATTGGGATTGTACCGGTGTGCTCATAGTATCCCTCACTTTCGACTTTTTGATGGCAATGAGTAATTTTTTTAGCTCAAAATAGAGTAGGGAATATAATCCCGCTGACGAATTAATGAGAATAAGTGAGCAGGTTTGAAGCGTTATTTTTTTTTTGACATTTGTGTGGCAGATTGACTTCTATTTTCGATGTTTTTTCCTGATATTCTTGAATGATGTCTTATGTAATCTAATAACGGTTAATAGTATCTTTTCGATTCAGCAAAGGGCACTTAATGGCTTATATGACCTAGACGCTGTTTGATGAAAGCTTTGTGATTGTTTGAATTTTGTCAATTTTGTTCTTTTTCTGGCTGTTTCCTAGTTTCTTTAATGAGTGGCCCCATTGTCGGTATCGGAGTGATAGACGCTAGGTAATGCTTTCATGCGATATCAAAAGTTATTAACTATTTTGTCTTAGATTGTTTTGAAAGAATAATTGCGGTTTCTTGAGAGTTAAGCAATTTTGAATTTTTTTTCCTTTTATCTTAGTCTTATCAATAACAGTTCTCAAGGTTTAATAAGGCTGAAATTTTCTTTTAGTTCGAGTTCAAAGTTTGTGCTTTTAATGACATTGACGTTATTTTAAAATTAATTTTTTCAGCCTATAGCAAATGCTTTCTTTGAATTTGACGCAAAATGCTGTATAAAAATATTTGTGAAGCTTTTTCCCCTCTTTTTGGTTCACTAAAATGTGAAACGGCTTATTATCAGTAATGGCAGGTTACACCATTTTCTGTTGAGACAAAATGATCTTTTCAATTACTTGAGTAGATATTTGTGTTTTTTATGACCTCATTCTTCTTTAAAAAATGATTGTTTTTGATGCTTTTTGCTTGTTTTTTTTTTAATTTTAAAATTAGCATTTCTTAGTTGATTTTTTGGCCGGAGTGATTGTTGGCCGGAGGCAACTTGTTGGCTTCATTCTTTAGTTATCGCTTTCTTTGACATAGATAGCGTTTTTTAGATATTTTCTTACTACTTTGAATCTCGCCATTGGTGTTCTTGTCCCTTTGTCACCTAACGGAATTGCGCATGCTTTTTACGACGTTTTATCTTGTGTTAACTAGGAATCGTAGTTGCAATTTTGGTTTCTCTTTGGAAGCCGTAATTTTTGAAAGAATCTTGTTTTTTGTGAAGTTTCATGAAGCAAAACAAATGAGCATTGTTGATCATACAAAATTTGTCTGCTTTTTGTTCTTTTTTTTGAAAAATTGAAGCATTTATCAGCATTTCTAGAGAGGCTTCTGAAATGTTTTTTTTACCACTTAATTAAAGTATCTGTATTTATATAGGTCACCTTAGAATATACACAAAAATGGGGGCTGGTATTTAGTCCGTGCATACATATTTTGGTGCTTAGATAGTTTTTCAGACTAAGTTTTTCTTAACTGTTCTTTTTTAACTTCTTGCTAGCAGTGTTTAATTGCTCTCAAACAAAGTTTATAGCAGTTATTTTATTGCTCTGGTCCTTTTTATGCAATATTTTGCTTTGTGATCGAGTTTTTTCATAACCCATTTGACTTTCAGGCCTCAAAAACCGGATAATCATGTAATGCTCGGAGGGCACTATGTTATCTTAGAGCCTTAAGCCTAAGCAGTCTGTCGTACGCAAATGAGATTGCGTACTTAATCTTGAGTCGCGAGTGACGATTATGTTTTATTTCCTAACTTGTGCGGCGAGTGCGCTTTACACAATTTCTAATTAAATCCGCTTAGCGAATCGCTTGGTAATTACTTGTCTACTTTACTTGACTAGTAAGACAGTTATTGAAGAATGAGTTAAATAAGGCAACTGTTCGCGAAGTGCAAAACTAAAAGAGTGAGTATTAAGGCAACTGGTACTACAGAAGTCACAACAAATTTGAACAATAATTTCCCGCTACGGCAGATGGGAATAACAGACTAGCATGCGAAATAACATTGACTTATACACATGCCCTTCAGGAATAAGTACACTAAATTAAATTAAGTACATCGTATAATAAATTTACTGCACTAAATTAATTTATGATGTATGACATTTCTCCCGCTTCAATGAAAATTAAAATTGCGTAAAATAAAATTTTAATAACAATATGAATAATATTAATACTTATTCACCGGTTAAATAGTATCAACAATATATGTACTGGTTATCATAGCTAGTCATAAATATTAATGTATCAAGTTTTAATTTTTCAAAGTTTTCACAAGTCTTCATCAATTATGAGCTCATTTGATGTACTGTGATCCGCTGGTCGTATACGAGGATCTGTTGGTGATACCTGTCCTATGATAGGCGATGGGAAGTCATTTTCTATGGGTTCAACCCGCGATGCTGTGTCTACAATTTTTTGTACAATTGAAGGTTGTATCGATTCAATATCTCCTACGCGGCGTTTCCTGCGGGGTGGAGCAAAGTTCGGGGGGGGGGGCACGAATTAGTAGATTCACCAGACGAGTCTTCTTTATCGTATCCATAGTATTTAGGACTTTTTCTAGTCCGTTTTGTTGCTCTTATCGGTATTTGTTGTAATGCTATTGCTGGAGCCGATGTAGATGGCAAGATTAATTCTGGTTGGTTATTTGTAGGAGGGGGCGCGATCAATACTTCTCCAGTTATGATTTGCTGTTCGGGAGCAACCTCGGGATTTTCGGGTAATACTTGGGGAGCGAAATTTTCCGGAATTTTGGGCATACGTACCCGCATTGCACGAGCAATGTTTGATTGATTTGATGAGACACCGCTTCCAGTTTCTCGCTTGCGATGCTTCATCTTCCGATCTCCCTTTTGTATGCGCGTGGACTCTTTTATGTGGCTAAGTATTCTAGCCTCAGTTGTCTTCTCATGCGTGCGGGGTCCTCGACGGTTTATATATTCTGTTAATTTCGTTTTCCGTTCTTCCCGAGTACCAAATTTGGCAATGTCACTATTGCGCATTGTTACTTCACTTTCCCCGGTTCGCGAATAACAGAAGTATATTTATCGGTCTTTTGTACCACAGATCCTGGAGCCAACACCTCATACAGTCCATCAAGATTTTTCTTGGATCTTTTATGATGATCTTTCTTCCGAGCAATGTTCAACTGTACGGCGTGTTCTTTTAGAGGTAGTGGACGATGCGCTTTTGTGGTGCGAAGGAAACGGGATTCGTTGTCTGCTGCTAGACGTTCACGTGTGGTAGCGTACTTTGTTGCCTTGCACATGTTGCGCTCGACTTCATCGTCGCTACGGCTGTTACCCCAGTGGTCCTCCGGCCACAATTCATCAGGAGTTACTGTTTCTTCATCTAAATAATGATTAAAAATTTTTTCATAATTTAGATCAGATGATTTTGTTTGAGTACTTATGTTACTAAGCGGTGTATTGGCTTTGCGCCCAAAGTGAGATTCGAATGGCGAAAGCTTTGTTGTTTTATGTTTACATATGCGAAGCTGGTATATAATTGATTTTAATGCTGCTTTAATGGTGAACGAATTTAATTCTTTATTTGCTTCTTTTATACATGCTAAGCGTTGTTTAATAGTACCAATAAGTCTTTCAACTAGTCCTATTGCACGATGGTCATTCGCCGGAGCTGGTATTAATGTGATATTTTTTTTCATACAAAAATTTTTTACTTGGTTACCTATAAGACAACGAGCTTGGTCTATTCTTAAGGAACCAGGAACTATACCATGAATTTGTATATAATTATCTAAAAATTTTATTACATTCGATGCATTTGCATTATCAACTAATTCTGCAGAAGGATATTTTGAAAATCTATCAATACATGTTAAAATGTATATTTCATGTTTTTTTCGTTATTAATAGGTCCTGCAAAATCTATTTGTATTTCTTGGTTCGGAACTATACATGGTGTATGTGCTTTAAATTGTTTTGCGGGAATAGCAGATTTTAAATTTTTACCGATAGTAGTGCAAGATTTGCACTCTATTGCTTTGACGAGCAAATCACGATTCATGTATGGCCACCAGCGGTGCTGAGCCATACATACCATCCCCCAGCTACCTGGGTGACTCGCATGCAAATCTTCAATGAGTGCATCTTTGAGCGCGTTCGGTATGGCTACCTTCTCGTCCATACAAACACATCCGCTATTCACATGAAGGTCCCGCCAATAGCTATGGAGATACTGGTTGAGGGCCTTTAATCGTTCTTCATCTCCCCTGATTATGCAATCCCCAACCTCCTTCAGAACTGCATCCTTGCCTGTTAGGGATGCGATTAGCCCTTTGTTGAACACCTTGCCCACAACTTTCTCAAAGGACACCACTTTAGGGCTATCCGTGAGTGGGGTGCTTAGATTAGAGTGAGATGATGATCTGCGTGGCGTGCTTGTTGTTGCATTATCCGTAAATGATACGCGGGGCGAAGCTCTTGTTGCTCGGGATGAGATCGATTTTCCCTTTAGAGATGAAGCTTGTTGACTCATTGTTGATGAGAGTTGAGTTTTTTCAATTAAATTGATTGACAAAGAGGAGGACTACTGAATTTCAGATTGAGTTTGGGCAAAAAGCACTTGTTTGTTGTTTGTTAATTGAGCACGTGAGTTATTTAAAGTATTTGAGTTTGGATTACTAAATAAGGTAGGAATTTGAGACTGATTTTTGATTGACAAGTGAGAATGACTTATTGAAGCAAATTTAGGAGTATTTTGGTAAGCGAGTGACGCTTTTCCTGTTTCTACAAGCATTTGAGACTCAATTTGTAGAGGTTTAACTGTAATTGGTGGACTATGTGACGCAAATTTAGAATGAATTTGGTATTTAGTAACTTGCTTTGCAAAAGAGGCATCTGAAGAATGCAATCTAATCTTTTGAGTATTTAATAAAGTGTTATGCCTTGCGAGTGTTAATTTATTAAATGAAAAGCGTACTCGCGATGCGAGATCAGAATTGGTATTAATTAATTTGTAAGTGTTTACTTTTGAAGTAGGATATGTATGTGCGAATACTGATTCATTTTGAGTTGAATGTACTCGCTGATCATTTGCACTAGTACAATTAATACTATTAGTGGGATTAAAAATCGGGTTATACTTTTGATCCGCGAGTGATTTAATATTTTGAGTTAAGTGTACTCGCGAGGCGTGTTTACTATACTGATTATTGAATTTAAGGGAGGTTATGTTAGAGTTGTATTTTCGCGCCGCGAGATTTGAACTAACATTTGTTAAGCGTACACGCTGAGCGGACTTTATGTCAAAGTTAGAATTTTGTTTTGAGAATAATTTTAAACTATTGTTTCGCGGAGCGAATAATTCGTTAACTTTTGTTTGAGGATTTGGTTTGACATAATCTATATTTAAAACTTGTTCAGTATTAGTGGTGGAATTTTTTTTTCACCATCAATATCAATATATAATTTATTAAGTGAATGAGCTAAAATGTGTTTTCGTTGAAGTAATTGAGCATCAGAGTGTATGCTTGATAATGTTGCGACTAAAAATTCCTTATCATATTTTGAAACACTTTTTGCGAGAGATGTAAACAACTAGTCCCATCTTCGCGTCGGGCAGATGCTCTATTGAGAATTGATAAGGCAAAAGACGATCAACCCATCGTGATAACCTACTATTGTAACTTTTATTTGATCGATGTTCTTTTAAAATAGAAAGTAATGCGCGATGATCAGTGATAATAGTAAACTCTTTACCATACAAATAATTTTTAAAATATTCTATAGACCATACCACCCCAAGAAGTTCCAATTCGTTAATACTATAACGTTCTTCACTACTATTTAAAAATCTTGATGCAAAAGAGATTGGCTTCCAACCATCAACTGTTAGTTGTTCTAGTGCTGCTCCCAATCCGGAGCGAGAAACATCACATTTGATTCGTGTTTCGAGTTGGGGGTTATAGTGAATGTTTTCTGTATTATTTGCTATGCGAGTTTTTATGGCAATAAAATGTAGAGTATGAGCGTCAGTCCAAATGTATTTAGTTGACTTACGAAGAAGAGGTCTTAAAGGGTGGCAGAGTTGAGCTAAATTGGGAATAAATTTACTAATATAGAGGACTGAACCGAGAAATGAACGTAATTTTTTAAGTGTATTAGGTGGTTGTAATGACATAATAGAAGATGTTTTAGATTCGAGTGGTGATATCCCAGATTGAGTTATATTATATCCTAACCAGGAAATTTTTTGCTTAGCAAAGTGGCATTTAGGAGGGTTAATTCGAAGATTATCTGCGTCCAGTTTTTTAAGACAGTCTAATACAAGTTGGAAGTGATTATCTTCAGAACCTTTACTTACAATTAAGATGTCGTCTAGGAAACAAAATGTATTTTTAAGACCAATCAAGGTGTAATCCATTGCCTTCTGAAACTCGGCAGGCATGTTTGTAAGACCGTAAAATCCCGTTTTGAATCGATATGTGCCTGTCATGTCACCACTTACAATAGTGAAATTACAAGGTTTAGCAGTTTCAGGGTGAAGATTTAGTTGGCTGTATGCATATTTAAGATCTATAGTAGAGAAGTATATTTTATCCGCTGGTTCTGTTTTGTAGTTTGTTATTATTTGTGATATGGAATCCATAGGTGTTTCGATATTTGGCATCTGATATTTATTTTGTGTATTGATTTATTAAGAGTTTTGGAATCCAATGCTAACTTTATTGTATGATCTCGTTTAACTGTGATTACAACAGGTGAAATAAAATAATGACCAGAACAGTTATTCAATTTTTCTATATGTCCTTCTTCAAGAAGTTTTTAATTTCATTATTTACTCGTTCTTGTAAATTAATGGGTACTCTTCTGCCCTTTTGATTTTTTGGTTGAAAATTTCTATGGAATTTAGATTTAACAATGTGTAATTTTGAGCGACCAATACGTGTAATAAGTTGAGGAAATTGTTTTGCAATACGTGTTTTAAATAGACATTGGGATGTGATAGTGTTGACCATACTACCTTCATATTTTGGGGTTTGAGTTACTGAGATTCCGAGAGCGTCAATCAAGTCTCTACCAACTAGTGGTTTTAGCCCGTCACGGACCACCACAAATTCAGCTTCTTCAAGTCGCCATCCATTTCTCGCAATTGGTGCCTGTATCATACCCGTCACGTTTATGGGTTCGTTTGAAAATGTTTTGAGTTCCTGGGGAGGCGCTATCATCAACCATCGAGCAAGGGGAGAATTTTCCACTATTTCCGCAGCAAGAGACTCGGGTAAAATACTGCATACACTGCCTGAATCAATGAGAAGTCCTACTTGGGTATTACCAATTTGCAAGATGGTGTTCTTTGGTTCAATCGGTATTGCGTTACTTGCGATACTGGCGACCATATTATCATCTGAGCTATCGTAATCTGATTCGCATTGTGGGTTATAATTCATATTTTGTATGGCATTTACCGTCTGATAAGTTGAAGTTTCTTCAACAGAGTTAACACTAGATCGGATGGGTTTATTTGATGATGACTTCGGTTTCCTGCACACTCGCGAAAAATGATTTTGTAAACCACAGTTATTGCAAGTCTTGCCTCTCGCAATACACTTGACTTTATGATTTGCTGACCAAGTTAAACCACAGTTTCTGCAGAGTTGATTTGGTGGTCGAGTGAAACTAGATGTAGTCGGCCGTTGACTCGGTGGTCGAGAAGGTCGTTGAGAAATTACTGCGTTAACCTGTGGAGCAGGTTGCGAGTTTGTAATTTGTAGTTGATTTCTTTGACTTAATTCCATATTTATGGCCAAACGTAATGCTTGAGCTGGTTCTAGAGTTTCTCGCAGCAATTCCCTTTGGATTTCCGGATCTAACATATTCGCAATAAATAATTCTCTGATAAGAGTATCTTCTTGACTCCCGAGTTCACAATTTTCAGAAAGTTCTTTCAATTTTCCAAAGAAATGTTCGATAGACTCTCCTCTTGTCTGTTTTGTAGTGAGAAGTACGTACCTATCAAATGTGATACTGCGCTGACGAATAAAAGCTGATTCCATGATTGTCCAAAGTTCTGCTGTTGTTAGAATGTTAGAGGTGTGGGTTTCTGCTACAAACAATTCGACATCCTTCGGTGCCCAAACTGAGATATAGCATTGACACAGCCTGTCTTTCGATCAGCCTGTGTCCACGGTTTATCTCCACACATTACTCCTATCTCCAGTTGTCTCTGACACCGATTCTCCCAGTTCATTTTTGATTGAGCGTTCCTCGCCAATCTTTCCCTCTCCGATTGTGCCGATGATCCTGTTATCGTATCCTCATAGATAGGTTCAAGTGGTAGTTGTACAGTTTTGGGTTTTCGTTCCAACAAAGTGTCTAGTGTAATATTTTCCTTCGCAAGAAGAGCTAACTTGGCCTGCATCTGCCACTTTTCCCGTTTCAACGGAGGGTCTGCACTAGGTTCATCCCAAAATGGCTCAATGCCGAGTGGGGTCCGCTTCTGAGTTGCTGACTGCGCCATGTCGTACGCAAATGAGATTGCGTACTTAATCTTGAGTCGCGAGTGACGATTATGTTTTATATCCTAACTTGCGCGGCGAGTGTGCTTTACACAATTTCTAAATAAATCCGCTTAGCGAATCGCTTGTTAAATACTTGTCTACTTTACTTGACTAGTAAGACAGTTATTGAAGAATGAGTTAAATAAGGCAACTGTTCGCGAAGTGCAAAACTAAAAGAGTGAGTATTAAGGCAACTGGTATTACAGAAGTCACAACAAATATGAACAATAATTTCCCGCTACGGGAGATGGGAATAACAGACTAGCATGTGAAATAACATTGACTTATACACATGCCCTTCAGGAATAAGTACACTAAATTAAATTAAGTACATCGTATAATAAATTTACTGCACTAAATTAATTCATGATGTATGACACAGTCGTTAAGAGTGAGGAGAAGACAAATGAATAATGCAAAGGGTGGTTTTTCCTCGAAATTTTGACCCCCAGTCCCCTCCCCCCTCAAAAATGCAAGCATTTCTGAGTATCAGCTGCGTGCAACTAAAACCAGCCTCTCGTTTGAGAGTATTCTTCCGTCGTTAGTCGGTTATGTTTCGACTATTCACTCAAGAAAAATTTTTTTTGAAAATGTGAGACGTTTCAATCTGCAAAATGAATAGAAAGCAAAGGTGAAATGCGTGAATCAGTGACATGAGGTAAGTGACATAGAAAATATTTATAAATTTGTACACTTGTCGAAAACATTCAGATCTCTGCATTTTAAATGATTGAGTTAACAAACTGATTAAAACCTGTTACTGTACAGTAAACGTTTGACTTATTTAAGCAACACCTTGACCTCAATTAAAGTAATGTGTTTTATCTTTGTAAATATAGAACATAAATTCATAAGATTTTTTTAAAACTAAACTTGGATTGTCAAAGTCGATGCTTGGTTATTCCCGTGTCGAGATTTCGTTTAAAAAGTGTAGGATTAGCGGTAAATAGCGGTGAAAAAAAACTTTTCACCTCAAAGCGACCGCATCTTTTAATCTTTTAGCGTTGAATGCAGTGAATTTTTTTAAGATTTGCGGTTTTTAGTGATGAAAAGTTTTTTTCACCGCAATCCACCGGATTTCTTACCGAAAAGAAACTGTTGTACATGAGTTCGAACCCCTCAGCTCCTGGATCTGAACAATTTTTATTCCACTGCGCCATCTGTCACTGCCTTCAGTTATATTCCCTAAGAATTTAAGATAAGCGGTGAAATTAGCGGTGAAAATTTGTAAGATTTGCAATTTTAGCGGTGAAAATTTTTTTCACCTGATTCTTCTTGTAGCGCTGAATTTTTCGCCGCACTTTCATGGTAGCGCTCAATTTTTTTTTCTCCGCATTTTGCTGCTAGCGGTGAGATTTTTTTCGACGCATTCTGATGGAATTGCTGAAATATTTTTCTTCACTGCATTCTGCTGGTAGCGCTAAAAAATTGTCTTTCACCGCTAAAGCGGTGAAAAAAAATTTACCGCTCTAATTGTTTTTTACTGCATTCATCGCATTGAGCGTAAATCTTACACTTTTTACTCAAATTAACCTCAAATCTTACATCTTTTAGCAATTTTTACCGGTGACACCTCGACCTGGGTTGGACGATGCTTCTGAGCCGAGCTAGACTATCCAGAGATTCTTGCATAGAACTGAAACACTCAGAGGCTCAAATCTGTTCATGGTTGATCGTAGGTTTCTGTTTTTAAAAATCACCGTTTAGGTTAACAAGTAATCGAACGGTATTTTTTATCAGGATGGATACATTTTATCTATTTCCGTTTGGAGCAATTATCCCGCTTTCCTGTCCTCCTAACATAAGTTGCTGAATTACGCAGCCGACCCTTCATTATCCTAAAGCAATGCAGTCCGCAATCTTGACCGGTTTTTATCATGCCCTTCTACCAAAATCCGCTTGAAGTTGTAGTTGCTACTATTACTCACCCATTCAAGCCTGAGAAACGTACGAAGGTTACAAATTCTACACCCGCATTAGGTGCATTTGACGCGATCTTACAGAGATGAAAACAGTATGACTGTTGATGGATGAGTAAGGAACCAAAGGGTCTCTGAATAAACAGGCGGCTCTGGAACTGAAGATAAAAGTCATGATAGCTTTTATAGAACGTTTTGCAGGTGCAAATGTTAAAAGATTGATTGCCATACTGAACAAGAAATTGGGGCCCATCGATTTCAATCCTGATGAAAATTTTTCCTTGAGGTGAGGAGGATCCGTTTGAGACTGGTATAAAAAACAGAAAGCCACACGTTTTGAAAGTTACAAGAACAAATTTTTTCCTTGAGTGGTTCCCGTTGTCTTTCCCAGTATGATTGTTTTTTTAAAGAGAAAATCTCCTATGGAAGTCTTGCATCCTTCGATAGAAATTGGTGACTGCTGTTAAAAGTTTTTTCGATAGTTCCGACATCACTTGTATATATATATATATATATATATATATATATATATATATATATATATATATATATATATTTATATATATCTATATATATATATATATATATATATATATATATATATATATATATATATATACATATATATATATACAGAGTCACAATCTAAGAGGTTTCAACTCTTGACAATTTCCCGCGGCTGTTAAATTTCCAAGAAATCTTTTTTGTTCTAATTTTTAATTTTGCTGTGTTCTGTCCAGCTTCGCATTGTGATATCATGAAAAATTTGAGTTTAAGTTTTTTAACCTCTGTCGGTGGCACTGAAAAAGTCATCTTATGTATATCTTTGGTAGATATAAAGGTTTCAGTAATGTCAATCTATGTTAAAAAATGTTTACCGTAAAGGTGCGAGCTTTATTTTTTTGTAAAAAAAAGCTGAGTAGATTGTATCAATCTGTTTTCTTTAATTTGAACTTTTCTTCAAAGTTTATCCAAACAAATAATTTTGCCAACTTTGTACCAATCGCATGTCTTTGACCCGAAAACTGCCAATTTTCTACTTTCAAAGGAAAGTCACAAAATCAATCATTCTATTGGAGCAGGCTGGAGTAATGAATTCTGGTTTTTCTCTAAACTAAATAGGAAATTTTACTCTTTGAGATACATATCAGTCATCGAAAGTTTCAGTCATTGAAGTCCCTAAAAATCTGGTTAAATTCATAAACCTTATCTAAAGTCATTTAATGACCAACAATTATTTTTGAGTAGCAAAAAAAATTTACGTAAAAAAATTGAATTTTTTATCGGTTGAAAAGCCCAGACCTTGGCTGATGTTGAAGAGCTAAAACAAAAAGGTAAAGTCAGTTTAAAAAGTAAAGTCTTGAGCTTAGAAAACGTACATTATTTTATCTAGAATTATAATGTGAAAATTAATTTTTGAAACTTTGCCTTGCTTTTTGATGAACTTACTTATTCAAATAAAAATTATTTTTAGTACCATTGACATCAGCAAAATTTTTAAGGACAATCGTTAAAGTTATGTCCTCCTTTAAATATTGTACAGAGATCAACGTTGGTTACTTTCCTTTAAATCCTTATTGTTTTTGCTATTTTTGGTATTTTGTAGTTCGTTTTTGATGTTCTAGCGTTGGTAATATTCCCGATTTTACGTTTTTGTTGGAGACTTACACATTTAGCCCTGACAAGATCATCCCTTACTTGGAACATTTTAACAAAAAATGTAAACAATTTTGCAGCTAAACGTAAGATTTAATTTTCCTTGCTTTAATCAAACGCTCACTACAATTGAAAATTTAATCATAGGTTTTGCAGTATTTGGCCTACTTCGCCTTGTATATTTTATAGTCAAAGATAACAAATGCTGTCATAATTACCTGCAAGCGGGTTTTGCAGAGTCACAATCTAAGAGGTTTCAACTCTTGACAATTTCCCGCGGCTGTTAAATTTCCAAGAAATCTTTTTTGTTCTAATTTTTAATTTTGCTGTGTTCTGTCCAGCTTCGCATTGTGATATCATGAAAAATTTGAGTTTAAGTTTTTTAAGATCTGTCGGTGGCACTGAAAAAGTCATCTTATGTATATCTTTGATAGATATAAAGGTTTCAGTAATGTCAATCTATGTTAAAAAATGTTTACCGTAAAGGTGCGAGCTTTATTTTTTTGTAAAAAAAAGCTGAGTAGATTGTATCAATCTGTTTTCTTTAATTTGAACTTTTCTTCAAAGTTTATCCAAACAAATAATTTTGCCAACTTTGTACCAATCGCATGTCTTTGACCCGAAAACTGCCAATTTTCTACATTCAAAGGAAAGTCACAACATCAATCATTCTATTGAAGCAGGCTAGAGTAATGAATTCTGGTTTTTCTCTAAACTAAATAGGAAATTTTACTCTTTGAGATACATTTCAGTCATCGAAAATTTCAGTCATTGAAGTCCCTAAAAATCTGGTTAAATTCATAAACCTTATCTAAAGTCATTTAATGACCAACAATTATTTTTGAGTAGCAAAAAAAATTTACGTAAAAAATTGAATTTTTTATCGGTTGAAAAGCCCAGACCTTGGCTGATGTTGAAGAGCTAAAACAAAAAGGTAAACTCAGTTTAAAAAGTAAAGTCAAGAGCTTAAAAAACGTACATTATTTTATCTAGAATTATAATGTGAAAATTAACTTTTTGAAACTTTGCCTTGCTTTTTGATGTACTTACTTATTCAAATAAAAATTTTTTTTAGTACCATTGACATCAGCAAAATTTTTAAGGACAATCGATAAAGTTATGTCCTCCTTTAAATATTGTACAGAGATCAACGTTGGTTACTTTCCTGTAAATCCTTATTGTTTTTGCTATTTTTTTGGGTATTTTGTAGTTCGTTTTTGATGTTCTAGCGTTGTAATATTCCCGATTTTACGTTTTTGTTGGAGACTTACACATTTAGCCCTGACAAGATCATCTTTTATTTGGAACATTTTAACAAAAAATGTAAACAATTTTGCAGCTAAATGTAAGATTTAAATTTTCCTTGCTTTAATTAAACGCTCACTACAATTGAAAATTTAATCATAGGTTTTGCAGTATTTGGCCTACTTCGCCTTGTATTTTATAGTCAAAGATAAAAAATGCTGTCATAATTACCTGCAAGCGGGGTTTACAGAGTCACAATCTAAGAGGTTTCAACTCTTGACAATTTCCCGCGGCTGTTAAATTTCCAAGAAATCTTTTTTGTTCTAATTTTTAATTTTGCTGTGTTCTGTCCAGCTTCGCATTCTGATATCATGAAAAATTTGAGTTTAAGTTTTTTAACCTCTGTCGGTGGTACTGAAAAAGTCATCTTATGTATATCTTGGGTAGATATAAAGGTTTCAGTAATGTCAATCTATGTTAAAAAATGTTTACCGTAAAGGTGTGAGCTTTATTTTTTTGTAAAAAAAAAGCTGAGTAGATTGTATCAATCTGTTTTCTTTAATTTGAACTTTCTTCAAAGTTTATCCAAACAAATAATTTTGCCAACTTTGTACCAATCGCATGTCTTTGACCCGAAAACTGCCGATTTTCTACACTCAAAGGGAAGTCACAAATTCAATAATTCTATTGAAGCAGGCTAGAGTAATGTATTCTGGATTTTCTCTAAACTAAATCGGAAATTTTAGTCTTTGAGATACATTTCAGTCATCGAAAGTTTCAGTCATTGAAGTCCCTAAAAATCTGGTTAAATTCATAAACCTTATCTAAAGTCATTTAATGACCAACAATTATTTTTGAGTAGCAAAAAAAAATTTACGTAAAAAATTGAACTTTTTATCGGTTGAAAAGCCCAGACCTTGGCTGAGGTTGAGGAGCTAAAACAAAAAGGTAAAGTCAGTTTAAAAGGTAAAGTCATGAGCTTAGAAAACGTACATTATTTTATCTAGAATTATAATGTGAAAATTAACTTTTTGAAACTTTGCCTTGCTTTTTGATGAACTTACTTATTCAAATAAAAATTATTTTAGTACCATTGACATCAGCAAAATTTTTAAGGACAATCGATAAAGTTATGTCCTCCTTTAAATAATGTACAGAGATCAACGTTGGTTACTTTCCTGTAAATCCTTATTGTTTTTGCTATTTTTGGTATTTTGTAGTTCGTTTTTGATGTTCTAGCGTTGGTAATAATCCCGATTTTACCTTTTTGTTGGAGACTTACACATTTAGCCCTGACAAGATCATCTTTTACTTGGAACTTTTTAACAAAAAATGTAAACATTTTTGCAGCTAAATGTAAGATTTAAATTTTCCTTGCTTTAATCAAACGCTCACTACAATTGAAAATTTAATCATAGGTTTTGCAGTATTTGGCCTACTTCGCCTTGTATTTATAGTCAAAGATAATAAATGCTGTCATAATTACCTGCAAGCGGGGTTTACAGAGTCACAATCTAAGAGGTTTCAACTCTTGACAATTTCCCGCTGCTGTTAAATTTCCAAGAAATCTTTTTTGTTCTAATTTTTAATTTTGCTGTGTTCTGTCCAGCTTCGCATTGTGATATCATGAAAAATTTGAGTTTAAGTTTTTTAACCTCTGTCGGTGGCACTGAAAAAGTTATCTTATGTATATCTTCGGTATTTATAAAGGTTTCAGTAATGTCAATCTATGTTAAAAAATGTTTACCGTAAAGGTGAGAGCTTTATTTTTTTGTAAAAAAAAAGCTGAGTAGATTGTATCAATCTGTTTTCTTTAATTTGAACTTTTCTTCAAAGTTTATCCAAACAAATAATTTTGCCAACTTTGTACCAATCGCATGTCTTTGACCCGAAAACTGCCAATTTTCTACATTCAAAGGAAAGTCACAAAATCAATCATTCTATTGAAGCAGGCTAGAGTAATGAATTCTGGATTTTCTCTAAACTAAATCGGAAGTTTTACCCTTTGAGATACATTTCAGTCATGGAAAGTTTCAGGCATTGAAGTCCCTAAAATCTGGTTAAATTCATAAACCTTATCTAAAGTCATTTAATGACCAACAGATTTTTTTAAAGTAGCAAAAAAAATTTACGTAAAAAATTGAACTTTTTATCGGTTGAAAAGCCCAGACCTGGGCTGATGTTGAAGAGCTAAAACAAAAAGGTAAAGTCAGTTTAAAAAGTAAAGTCATGAGCTTAGAAAACGTACATTATGTTATCTAGAACTATAATGTGAAAATTAACTTTTTGAAACTTTGCCTTGCTTTTTGATGAACTTACTTATCCAAATAAAAATTATTTTTAGTACCATTGACATCAGCAAAATTTTTAAGGACAATCGATAAAGTTTTGTCCTCCTTTAAATATTGTACAGAGATCAACGTTGGTTACTTTCCTTTAAATCCTTATTGTTTTTGCTATTTTTGGTATTTTGTAGTTCGTTTTTGATGTTCTAGCGTTGGTAATAATCCCGATTTTACCTTTTTGTTGGAGACTTACACATTTAGCCCTGACAAGATCATCTTTTACTTGGAACTTTTTAACAAAAAATGTAAACATTTTTGCAGCTAAATGTAAGATTTAAATTTTCCTTGCTTTAATCAAACGCTCACTACAATTGAAAATTTAATCATAGGTTTTGCAGTATTTGGCCTACTTCGCCTTGTATTTATAGTCAAAGATAATAAATGCTGTCATAATTACCTGCAAGCGGGGTTTACAGAGTCACAATCTAAGAGGTTTCAACTCTTGACAATTTCCCGCTGCTGTTAAATTTCCAAGAAATCTTTTTTGTTCTAATTTTTAATTTTGCTGTGTTCTGTCCAGCTTCGCATTGTGATATCATGAAAAATTTGAGTTTAAGTTTTTTAACCTCTGTCGGTGGCACTGAAAAAGTTATCTTATGTATATCTTCGGTATTTATAAAGGTTTCAGTAATGTCAATCTATGTTAAAAAATGTTTACCGTAAAGGTGAGAGCTTTATTTTTTTGTAAAAAAAAAGCTGAGTAGATTGTATCAATCTGTTTTCTTTAATTTGAACTTTTCTTCAAAGTTTATCCAAACAAATAATTTTGCCAACTTTGTACCAATCGCATGTCTTTGACCCGAAAACTGCCAATTTTCTACATTCAAAGGAAAGTCACAAAATCAATCATTCTATTGAAGCAGGCTAGAGTAATGAATTCTGGATTTTCTCTAAACTAAATCGGAAGTTTTACCCTTTGAGATACATTTCAGTCATGGAAAGTTTCAGGCATTGAAGTCCCTAAAATCTGGTTAAATTCATAAACCTTATCTAAAGTCATTTAATGACCAACAGATTTTTTTAAAGTAGCAAAAAAAATTTACGTAAAAAATTGAACTTTTTATCGGTTGAAAAGCCCAGACCTTGGCTGATGTTGAAGAGCTAAAACAAAAAGGTAAAGTCAGTTTAAAAAGTAAAGTCATGAGCTTAGAAAACGTACATTATGTTATCTAGAACTATAATGTGAAAATTAACTTTTTGAAACTTTGCCTTGCTTTTTGATGAACTTACTTATCCAAATAAAAATTATTTTTAGTACCATTGACATCAGCAAAATTTTTAAGGACAATCGATAAAGTTTTGTCCTCCTTTAAATATTGTACAGAGATCAACGTTGGTTACTTTCCTTTAAATCCTTATTGTTTTTGCTATTTTTGGTATTTTGTAGTTCGTTTTTGATGTTCTAGCGTTGGTAATAATCCCGATTTTACCTTTTTGTTGGAGACTTACACATTTAGCCCTGACAAGATCATCTTTTACTTGGAACTTTTTAACAAAAAATGTAAACATTTTTGCAGCTAAATGTAAGATTTAAATTTTCCTTGCTTTAATCAAACGCTCACTACAATTGAAAATTTAATCATAGGTTTTGCAGTATTTGGCCTACTTCGCCTTGTATTTATAGTCAAAGATAATAAATGCTGTCATAATTACCTGCAAGCGGGGTTTACAGAGTCACAATCTAAGAGGTTTCAACTCTTGACAATTTCCCGCTGCTGTTAAATTTCCAAGAAATCTTTTTTGTTCTAATTTTTAATTTTGCTGTGTTCTGTCCAGCTTCGCATTGTGATATCATGAAAAATTTGAGTTTAAGTTTTTTAACCTCTGTCGGTGGCACTGAAAAAGTTATCTTATGTATATCTTCGGTATTTATAAAGGTTTCAGTAATGTCAATCTATGTTAAAAAATGTTTACCGTAAAGGTGAGAGCTTTATTTTTTTGTAAAAAAAAAGCTGAGTAGATTGTATCAATCTGTTTTCTTTAATTTGAACTTTTCTTCAAAGTTTATCCAAACAAATAATTTTGCCAACTTTGTACCAATCGCATGTCTTTGACCCGAAAACTGCCAATTTTCTACATTCAAAGGAAAGTCACAAAATCAATCATTCTATTGAAGCAGGCTAGAGTAATGAATTCTGGATTTTCTCTAAACTAAATCGGAAGTTTTACCCTTTGAGATACATTTCAGTCATGGAAAGTTTCAGGCATTGAAGTCCCTAAAAATCTGGTTAAATTCATAAACCTTATCTAAAGTCATTTAATGACCAACAATTATTTTTGAGTAGCAAAAAAAATTTACGTAAAAAATTGAATTTTTTATCGGTTGAAAAGCCCAGACCTTGGCTGATGTTGAAGAGCTAAAACAAAAAGGTAAAGTCAGTTTAAAAAGTAAAGTCTTGAGCTTAGAAAACGTACATTATTTTATCTAGAATTATAATGTGAAAATTAACTTTTTGAAACTTTGCCTTGCTTTTTGATGAACTTACTTATCCAAATAAAAATTATTTTTAGTACCATTGACATCAGCAAAATTTTTAAGGACAATCGATAAAGTTATGTCCTCCTTTAAATATTGTACAGAGATCAACGTTGGTTACTTTCCTGTAAATCCTTATTGTTTTTGCTATTTTTTTGGGTATTTTGTAGTTCGTTTTTGATGTTCTAGCGTTGTAATATTCCCGATTTTACGTTTTTGTTGGAGACTTACACATTTATCCCCGACAAGATCATCTTTTACTTGGAACATTTTAACAAAAAATGTAAACAATTTTGCAGCTAAATGTAAGATTTAAATTTTCCTTGCTTTAATCAAAAGCTCACTACAATTGAAAATTTAATCATAGGTTTTGCAGTATTTGGCCTACTTCGCCTTGTATTTTGTAGTCAAAGATAATAAATGCTGTCATAATTACCTGCAAGCGGGGTTTACAGAGTCACAATCTAAGAAGTTTCAACTCTTGACAATTTCCCGCGGCTGTTAAATTTCCAAGAAATCTTTTTTGTTCTAATTTTTAATTTTGCTGTGTTCTGTCCAGCTTCGCATTGTGATATCATAAAAAATTTGAGTTTAAGTTTTTTAACCTCTGTCGGTGGCACTGAAAAAGTCATCTTATGTATATCTTCGGTAGTTATAAAGGTTTCAGTAATGTCAATCTACGTTAAAAAATGTTTACCGTAAAGGTGTGAGCTTTATTTTTTTGTAAAAAAAAGCTGAGTAGATTGTATCAATCTGTTTTCTTTAATTTGAACTTTTCTTCAAAGTTTATCCAAACAAATAATTTTGCCAACTTTGTACCAATCGCATGTCTTTGATCCGAAAACTGGCAATTTTCTACATTCAAAGGAAAGTCACAATTTCAATCATTCTATTGAAGCAGGCTAGAGTAATGAATTCAGGATTTTCTCTAAACTAAATCGGAAATTTTACTCTTTGAAATACATTTCAGTCATCGAAAGTTTCAGTCATTGAAGTCCCTAAAAATCTGGTTAAATTCATAAACCTCATCTAAAGTCATTTTATGACCAACAATTATTTTTGAGTAGCAAAAAAAATTTACGTAAAAAATTCAATTTTTTATCGATTGAAAAGCCCAGACCTTGGCTGATGTTGAAGAGCTAAAACAAAAAAGTAAAGTCAGTTTAAAAAGAAAACTCATGAGCTTAGAAAACGTACATTATTTTATCTAGAATTATAATGTGAAAATTAACTTTTTGAAACTTTGCCTTGCTTTTTGATGAACTTACTTATTCAAATAAAAATTATTTTTAGTACCATTGACATCAGCAAAATTTTCAAGGACAATCGATAAAGTTATGTCCTCCTTTAAATGTTGTACAGAGATCAAAGTTGGTTACTTTCCTGTAAATCCTTATTGTATTTGCTATTTTTGGTATTTTGTAGTTCGTTTTTGATGTTCTAGCGTTGGTAATATTCCCGATTTTACGTTTTTGTTGGAGACTTACACATTTAGCCCTGACAAGATCATCTTTTACTTGGAAAAGTTTAACAAAAAATGTAAACAATTTTGCAGCTAAATGTAAGATTTAAATTTTCCTTGCTTTAATCAAACGCTCACTACAATTGAAAATTTAATCATAGGTTTTGCAGTATTTGGCCTACTTCGCCTTGTATTTTGTAGTCAAAGATAATAAATGCTGTCATAATTACCTGCAAGCGGTGTTTACAGAGTCACAATCTAAGAGGTTTCAACTCTTGACAATTTCCCGCGGCTGTTAAATTTCCAAGAAATCTTTTTTGTTCTAATTTTTAATTTTGCTGTGTTCTGTCCAGCTTCGCATTGTGATATCATAGAAATTTGAGTTTAAGTTTTTTAACCTCTGTCGGTGGCACTGAAAAAGTCATCTTATGTATATCTTTGGTAGTTATAAAGGTTTCAGTAATGTCAATCTACGTTAAAAAATGTTTACCGTAAAGGTGTGAGCTTTATTTTTTTGTAAAAAAAAAGCTGAGTAGATTGTATCAATCTGTTTTCTTTAATTTGAACTTTTCTTCAAAGTTTATCCAAACAAATAATTTTGCCAACTTTGTACCAATCGCATGTCTTTGATCCGAAAACTGGCAATTTTCTACATTCAAAGGAAAGTCACAATTTCAATCATTCTATTGAAGCAGGCTAGAGTAATGAATTCAGGAATTTCTCTAAACTAATTCGGAAATTTTACTCTTTGAGATACATTTAAGTCATCGAAGGTTTCAGTCATTGAAGTCCCTAAAAATCTGGTTAAATTCATAAACCTTATCTAAAGTCATTTAATGACCAACAATTATTTTTGAGTAGCAAAAAAAAATTTACGTAAAAAATTGAATTTTTTATCGGTTGAAAAGCCCAGTCCTTGGCTGATGTTGAAGAGATAAAACAAAAAGGTAAAGTCAGTTTAAAAAGTAAAGTCATGAGTTTAGAAAACGTACATTATTTTATCTAGAATTATAATGTGAAAATTAACTTTTTAAAACTTTGCCTTGCTTTTTGATGAACTTTCTTATTCAAATAAAAATTATTTTTAGTACCATTGACATCAGCAAAACTTTTAAGGACAATCGATAAAGTTATGTCCTCCTTTAAATATTGTACAGAGATCAACGTTGGTTACTTTCCTGTAAATCCTTATTGTTTTTGCTATTTTTGGTATTTTGTAGTTCGTTTTTGATGTTCTAGCGTTGGTAATATTCCCGATTTTACGTTTTTGTTGGAGACTTACACATTAAGCCCTGACAAAATCATCTTTTACTTGGAACATTTTATCAAAAAATGTACACAATTTTGCAGCTAAATGTAAGATTTAAATTTTCCTTGCTTTAATCAAACGCTCACTACAATTGAAAATTTAATCATAGGTTTTGCAGTATTTGGCCTACTTCGCCTTGTTTTTTTTAGTCAAAGATAATAAATGCTGTCATAATTACCTTTAAGCGGGGTTTACAGAGTCACAATCTAAGAGGTTTCAACTCTTGACAATTTCCCGCGGCTGTCAATTTTCCAAGAAGTCTTTTTTGTTCTAATTTTTAATTTTGCTGTGTTCTGTCCAGCTTCGCATTGTGATATCATGAAAAATTTGAGTTTAAGTTTTTTAACCTCTGTCGGTGGCACTTAAAAAGTCAACTTATGTATATCTTCGGTAGTTATAAAGGTTTCAGTAATGTCAATCTATGTTAAAAAGTGTTTACCGTAAAGGTGTGGGCTTTATTTTTTTGTAAAAAAAAAGCTGAGTAGATTGTATCAATCTGTTTTCTTTAATTTGAACTTTTCTTCAAAGTTTATCCAAACAAGTAAATTTGCCAACTTTTTACCAATCGCATGTCTTTGACCCGAAAACTGCCGATTTTCTACATTCAAAGGAAAGTCACAAATTCAATCATTCTATTGAAGCAGGCTAGAGTAATGAATTCTGGATTTTCTCTAAACTAAATCGGAAATTTTACTCTTTGAGATACATTTCAGTCAGCGAAAGTTTCAGTCATTGAAGTCCCTAAAAATCTGGTTAAATTCATAAACGTTATCTAAAGTCATTTAATGACCAACAATTATTTTTGAGTAGCAAAAAAAATTTACGTAAAAAATTGAATATTTTATCGGTTGAAAAGCCCAGACCTTGGCTGATGTTGAAGAGCTAAAACAAAAAGGTAAAGTCAGTTTAAAAAGTAAAGTCAAGAGCTTAGAAAACGTACATTAGTTTATCTAGAATTATAATGTGAAAATTAACTTTTTGAAACTTTGCCTTGCTTTTTGATGAACTTACTTATTCAAATGAAAATTGTTTTTAGTACCATTGACATCAGCAAAATTTTTAAGGACAATCGATAAAGTTATGTCCTCCTTTAAATATTGTACAGAGATCAATGTTGGTTACTTTCCTGTAAATCCTTATTGTTTTTGCTATTTTTGGTATTTTGTAGTTCGTTTTTGATCTAGCGTTGGTAATATTCCCGATTTTACGTTTCTGTTGGAGACTTACACATTTAGCCCTGACAAGATCATCTTTTACTTGGAACTTTTTAACAAAAAATGTAAACAATTTTGCAGCTAAATGTAAGATTTAAATTTTCCTTGCTTTAATCAAACGCTCACTACAATTGAAAATTTAATCATAGGTTTTGCAGTATTTGGCCTACTTCGCCTTGTATTTATAGTCAAAGATAATAAATGCTGTCATAATTACCTGCAAGCGGGGTTTACAGAGTCACAATCTAAGAAGTTTCAACTCTTGACAATTTCCCGCGGCTGTTAAATTTCCAAGAAATCTTTCTTGTTCTAATTTTTAATTTTGCTGTGTTCTGTCCAGCTTCGCATTGTGATATCATGAAAAATTTGAGCTTAAGTTTTTAACCTCTGTCGGTGGCACTGAAAAACCATCTTATGTAAATCTTCAGTAGTTATAAAGGTTTCAGTAAGGTTATTGAGGTTTCAAAAACCTTTCCAGACCATCGATGGCAAAATTTTGGTAGCCTGGAATTGGATGGGTTTTTTATGCAGCTTACACTTTCTTTTCATGTATTTGTAGTGTCACGAGGTACTGATCAGCTATCTCCTTCGACTTGAGATTTACGCGATTGAAGTTTTCCACAAGAGCTCTCCGTTCAGCTCCACGAATATAGTTTTCTTTAGTAAAGATGGAGCATCAATTTTTTCCTATGGATGGTGCTTTTGAGGTTCCGGGCCGTTTCAGGTCAAAACTCACATGACAGATTACATGCGGGAGCAGTCGTGGGTGGTTTCTGTGGTTGCTCCGTCCGATGCTTGTTTGAATGTTACTTCTTGGTTGAGATTTTTCGCGGAAAATTCTCTTTTCTCATATGCGTAGCGCGGAATGTCTTGCTTCAACCTTTCTTTCCTTTCTTGTCATTGGGGCTTGACTGCCTGAGAACCATAATTTTCATTTTCTCTATCTTGATGGACAGCACTAGCAATGGCCAAACCTCATCTAGACCACTTTTGTCTCCCACGGCGACGGTATCTCTGTGCCTTCAGTTTGGTCGCTGCTTCTACGTTCAGGGGTCTCTCGTACATTTTATTCGCGTTGCGCTTTCTCAAGCAGTAGCCACTTCCTCACGTCATGGTCAAGGAGATCATCGATGAAGCTCTCCATTGTAGGCAAGTCTCTTGCATCTGCCGCTGGAGCTGCATTAGCACATTCGCTCACTTCTCGTATTCGTCTGTAGAAATTCACAATGTTTCCAGTCTCCCATGCTGGTGTGTCTTGATTTTCGCCCTGACTGCGACGGTTCACGGGTTGGCGTGACAGAGCGCTAGAAAATGCATCCCCACCTGCCGAATTGAAGGAATTTGACGGCAACTTGGCGGGGACCTGTGCTTGACAGCTTGTCGACGGGTCCACTTCAACGCCGCCGTCTCCACCCAGTCCAACTCCTCGTCCTGCCATCTGAAGTTGCTAACCGTCTCTTTCTTCCTCGGAGTAGTCGCTCTGCGACTAGCACTGTAAGATTGTCTATCGTTCACTCGAACAAGTTCTCGAGCAAACCCTTCTGCTAAGCCTCGCGCTCTTCGTGGCGTCTCTCAGGTTTCTTTGCTTTTCCTCTACAAGCGGCATATCTTAGAACGTTAACGTTAAAGCCTTGCTATTTTTTGGAGGTTCGATCGGCATGTTTAATAAACTTTGAATTAACAGCCCCTTCGTCGGCACTTTTTACCATTTTTTATGCGTAACCATACACCCGTGTTTCCAGTGAACTAAGTTTTAAAAATTTGCACAAATTTTAGTCTAGTAATTGAAGGAGTCTAGAAATAATAGTTGGTATTTCATTCAATATCGTTTTAAATTGGTTTTATTTTGCTATCGACAACCTGGGCCTTGTTTCACTGCTGCTTTTTTAAAATTAAACATTCATTCAACCACTTTCATTTCAATGTTTGTTTATATGTTTTGTTCGCTTTATCATCTTTGAAGTTTTGTTGGATCGTCGACCAACTACTACAGTCAACGGTGCAAAGATTCATCAAGATCCTTTGTTAAGAAAAAAAACGTTGATGAATAACTTTTTTACTTGGATTTTGTTTAATTAATTTCTTTTGATTTCTTCAAGCGCATAGCGCTTGACACAGGTAATTTTTTGCTTTAACCATTTGAGGCTGTGCAAAAAAGGTTATACCTTAAATTTCGTATAGCCTAGTCTAGATTTGATATTTTCCTGAATAGCTCTAATCATGCAAAAATAAAAAAAAGCAGCTGTAAAATTTTCTGTGCTTTGGACAGAAGTCTAATTTATTTGCCGGCAATGTGACTACAATTTTTTCTTGTTCTTAGTGCTTTATGAAGATTTGTGGCAATTGATGAACTCTTTCGGCGTCAATTTAATCTTCCAGTAGATGGTTAAGTGTTGACGACATTAGTTATTTTTGATCTCGTTTTTTTTCTTCTGTGAACTGGTGCCAATACCAAATTGTTCTCATCATAATCAAACATTTCCTGATGAACGCCAGGGAATTAGATGTTTGTTATTTTTCGGTGTCAAAACTGCCTTCTTTGGGAAGTGAAAAATAATGAGGCCACTAGGGAGCTCCTTATAACCATCGCAGGGTGGTTCCTTTCTTCCCGCCAATGATTTCCTTGTTATCTTAAGAAGACGATAATTGTTGCTCTACGATTGAAGAAGAGACATAGGTTGCTTCAGTTACTGGCATAACAGGTTGGCTGGCAACAGAACTTAACTTTTTTGTACAAACATTTTAACCGCGTCGGTCTTCTGGTCAGAACTCAGACTGCTTAAACTTGGGTGCTTTGCTGATCGTGTTAGAGCAAACAAATTTTTACAGAATGCAAGTCTATATGAACCGTGGCATTTACCTAAATCGGACCTATCTAGTTCTCCAAGAAAATCTTGTCGTGGAAAGACTGCAAAATACTCTTTTTCAAATGGCAAACGTTTTCAGTCTGTGCACTGCTCAATATTTTCGAGATTGCCAATTTTCGATACACTAAGTGTTTTGTGTAAGAGTGATAGAAATGAATTTCGAGTTCAGAATGGAGCCCTTCAGATTTTAATTCGGCGCTGTAAATGAAGCTGGCTGGCAATAGTTTTTTGGTTAGAAAAACCAAGGAATCAATGTGAACAAAGCCCCGTTTGGTCTCAATGGCGCGCGCAAAGAAATCTTGCCCTCATTGTTCCTTTGCATTTCTCTGCATACTTTGAACTTCAAGTCTGTTTTCACACTCGATATGCTTGGGTTATCGTGTCCCCCCCCAATCGTTCATTCGCTCGCATTCCTTGCCCATTTTACTGATTTGGGATGCGAGCAAGTGTAAAACTCTCTCCTTTTTTTCTTGATAGTCTCTAGTTGATTGCGCAATGCCAGTTTTTCAGCACTCAGTTTTCTAGATTTTTCACTATTCTTAATGTTTGAGTTTTTAGCCAATCTAATTTCCATTGTTTCAGCTTCTTTTCTTCATGCAGTTTTATTTATACGCATCTACACTTTTGGTTTCCATACACCGAAAATGGAGTTTGGTGCCCACTGCCCCCAGCTTTAAAGCAAAGATGGCTGCCGCTACCGCCTCCTAAAGAACCTTAATTTGTCTTTTGCCTTGTCCCCTCCTGTTCCAGCTTCCACTGATCGCTAAACATGAACATCCTTGCTGTGAACAATATTATCAGGAAGAATTCTTTCCCTGATAATCCTGAAGATTGTGATATTATATGGTGTTCAACTCAATCACAGCGCTGGCAGTGTAGTTTTTGTTATCCTCCGTGGTAACTCTGGAAGAGCAAAGCGACCATTTGAGCTGCTGTGTCATTGATTGAAAACATCATGTGAAATGTTATCCTTCGCAAATTGTGGTTGGGTAAGGTCAATATGTTGGGTAACGGAGCTCAAGGAGTGGTACAAACGCTTCTAACGTCTTGAAAGACGCAGCCAAAGACACCATGGTGGTCGGGATTCAGACAGCTCCAGCGTTTAGACAGTCGTCTTGAAAGAATAAGTCAGGTGTGGCCACGTCGATCCTTGTTTGAATGCTCTTTCTTGTGTGGGCATTATCGAGATTAGTTTTTTCCTCTTGGCACGCATAGCGTTCAATGTCTTGCTTCACACTCTCCGTCCCTTAGGGCCGTTGCGGCTTCGCTGCCTGAAAACCATACTTTGTCACCTTCATCTTTTCCTCCATCGTTTTTAGTGACAGCACTAGCGTTGGCTCAGTCACATCTAGAGCACTATATTTTACCAAGTCTGTGTCTTCAACAATCACATAAAACACATCAACAACGTGACAGCGGTACCTCTGTGCCTCCACTTTGGCCACTGCTCTTTTATTCAGTGCTCTGAGCTACGCTGCATTCCCCGTTGGGGTTCCTCAAGCACTAGGCGCTCGTTCACGTCATGGTCCACCAGGTCATCGATGAAAATCTCAATTGAAAACAAGTCTCTTGCAGCTACCGCTAGAGCTTGGCGCAGATTGTCGTGCTATTTATTGCACAAATTCGACTTGGAGAGTGTAGTGCGAGTCAAATGCAATTGCAGTCAAAAATGTCGGCCTTACTCTTTTGACTGCCCGTCCTTCCATTCGTTGGTGTGGCACATAGCATGGAAATGGTTCGTTCATCTCTCCAATTTACGATCTTTGACGAGAACCCTCTGGGGACTTGTGCTTGTGGGCTTGCCACCGGATCCACTGCAACGCCGCCGTCTGCTCCCAGTCCAGCTCCTGGTCTTGCCATATGTAGCTGCTAAGCGTCTTCTTCTTCCTCACAGTATTTTCTCTGGGACCACCACTATAAGATTGCTTATCTTTCACTCGAACTCGTTATCGAGCAGACCCTTCTGCTGAGCCTTGCACTCTGTTTGGCTTCTCTCAGGTTCCTGTTTTTCTCTTCTGTAAAGGGGCAACATCAGAACAGCCTGAACTTGCAACTACCAGCCCCTTTACAGAATCAAAAAAATTCAGACCAATACCCATTTTTCCAGATTGAATATGAATGTACTTTTGTTATATATGTTGGTGACTTATTGTTTCCCTTTCCCAAGTGATTTTTTTCCCTAAGTCAAGCAAATGGTCAAGCTTTGTTATATTAAATTTTTATTTTAGTGGCATCTTTAACACCACTCTAGTTCAGTAGTTAAGTCGTTTTTGGATGATCGGAGTACTCATGAGTCAGAACGACAGAATGCAGATGAATAATTGCTTCTCCTCTGCTGAGTGGATAAGCTTCCATGTTTTTTCGCATTCATTACCAAATATGGGATAATGTTGAGCCGAAATAAAAAAGACAGGCGGAAAACATGAAAGCTTTGTTTTCTCTCATATATTTTTTCTAGAGTTTGGCGTTCGATGTAAAAATTTACCCGAGTTTAGCTCGTTGAAATAGCTGATTGGTGATTGTTTTACAGTTGAAACGTTGTTTTGTGATTTTGAATTGTTTCGCCAATTATTTGGTATGACTGGACAATTGATAGTAAGAGATCCACGAAAAGTAGCAGCTTAGGCTCTGGATCTCACGAACATATAACTTTTGTCTTGTACGAACATTGAACTTTTTATTAATAAACGACAGATTTTTTCAAGGTTTTTATAAAAAGTTTAATATATCACAATTTTTTATATTGTAAATTGAAGTTGAGATTGCGGTAAGAATTTTAGCTCCACTTGATTTTTCAGAAAATATGATACAGCGGAAAACGGTGGAGTATATTTGTGCAACTGAAAAGTAACCCATTTTTTCTTTTTACAAACGTTTGAAGTTTTCAATCAAAATTAGTGCACGTTTTTTCATAGAAATTGCACGGATATGTGTATCCAAAACTTTGGGCAGATCAATTTTTGGCATTTTTATTTTGTGCCCCAGTTCAGATTATTACCTAATCGTCGGCTTTTTCAGGCGAGTATATACTTGTACCCGTCGCTGTTTTCCGCTCCAATTTTTCGCATTATATTACGTCGGCAGAAATGAAAGAAACCCTAATTGGCAAAAAAAATCATAAACATACCTCAATTTTTAATTGTGGGTTCAAAAAAGACTAATTGTTGTGTAGCAAGCTCATATCTCGCAATTGTTACATCTCACAGCACAGAAAGCTTAAGTATTTGTTTCGCAAAAACAAGTTAAAATCCAAATGAACTTAGTTATGCGATGTTTATGGTTAAACTTAGAGTTCATTCATTCTAATTTTGACCCCAATGCGCTATTTGTTAAGAAATGATCAAATCTATACCTAATGTCAAATTTATTCTAGTCTCTATCCGTCTGCAATTTTAATCCGAAACCATCAAAACATTGCAGTTGTTCTTCTCAAACTAAGTTAGTTATAATAAAGATTATCAGTTTTGTTAATATTGCTAATTTGCTTTAATAGCTCTTGCTTTTGCACTACTTTTCACATGCGATCTCTTTTTCTCAACAAACGTTGTATTTTCAAATGTTTTACAATATGTGCGACAAAAACGGGACATTTACTCTTTACTCTTTTTTAACTTTTAATTTTATCTAATTTAATTTTATGCGGAACTTTTATCGCTCTGTTTTCTACGGCAACACATCCTCGGCAACAGGTTTGTAGACGATAATATCTTACATCAATGGAAGCGACACTGGAAAAATTGCAACATCAATTAATTGTCCTTCCGGGGACCCCTGTTGAGCTGCAATGCTTAAACCCTGCCGTTAACTTCATTCTTGGTGCCTGCAAAACAGTGCGTAAACTATTTTACATGAACTTGAGCGGACTGGTTGTTTGCGCGCCTGTTCCTCTGAAATCGGCTGAAACGCGAGAAAATTCTGATCACATAAATACCGAAAAAATTTCGCAAGGTTTTATGTTTATTCCTGCTCCAAATTTTGATAAAGTTGTCATAGTGAAAAACGTGATTGACATTTCAGAAGACGATTCAATCAGTATATTAAGTCGTTCAATATTAGACGAAATTGATCACTTGAACAACGTTGTTTGCCATCTGAATGAAAAAATGAACTTTTGTCAAGACAAGTTAAGTGTGCGGCTCTTTTTGTGCTACAATTCCAAAGTGAAAAAATCTCCCCATTTTCCAAATTTGGAATCAACACTTTTCTCAAAAATAAGTGAAACCGATTACGTCAACCTTGAGATAACTGTTCAATTCCTGGGTAAGAAAGATTTGAAAAAACGTATTTTAAGAACTGTAAATGAGACGAAAGACGTGATACCTCGGGCCCAGAAAATAGTCCAAAGTTTGCCCAATAATTTGGCCCAGGGTTTGATCTTCCATTGTTTTGAGACAATACCGCTAAACGATCTCTACCATTTGAGCAGGCAACAAGTCAAATTACTCTCGAAAGAACCCGAAACGTTCGATCAAGTAGATAAAGTTATTCAACTTTTTGACTTCTATTTTCCCGCCCGCCGTGAAAAGCTTCAGACTGTTCCATATTTCGACCAAGTTGAAGGCGAGATGGTGTACAAACACAATGTTGAGGGGAAAATTGATACTTCTAGTGAATATTATTGTCAGTTTGGAGAAATGCGGCTCCTTTTTGAGAAAATGTCGGCAAAATTTAGAAGTCCCAGAGGAATTTTGCTGAAAAGTTTTTCTAATGACCACCTCCGACGGATATTGGATTTTCAGCATTTAACGCCGCAGCAATTTGAAATTGACGGGTTGTACCTCGGCTGTGATTGCATAATTGCTTTTGAAGTTTGCGAGCCAGATGCAACTGAAAGGCCAGGACATGCGATATGCAACAAAATCATTAAAGTAATTGAAAAAATACTGCCACAGATGCAGCTGATTTTGTACTCTTTCTATGTGTCCTATCAACATAGCAGAAGTCAACAAGTCGAAAGCAGTTTTAATTTTTTAGAAAAATCTTTGAAAATTATTGTTTATTTACCATATGTAACCTATGATAAATTTGAAAGCGAAATCGAAATGATCAGATATGAACTCCAATTCCCCACAACAACGAACAAACAACTTCCACCTGAAGTGCTTGCGAATCTCAAAATGATTTTTGAATTGATGCGAAAGAAGCAACATTTGCTTAACTTGTTACAATTTTTGATTGAGGACAGTGATAACAGGAACGAGCTCAAACTGGTGCAGTTATCCAAAGACTTTCAAGTCCTAGATAGTGAACTTTACATTGGTGATATCTTCAACGATTCATGCTCTGAAGAAAATAGTATGATTAACTATTTTCATTCACTGTTTTGCTTCGCCCGATTGAGCGATACTGAGAAAGTGAACGATGCCTGTTTCCAACTGCGGGTTTCAGAAGTGAATAGCCTTTGCAATTCCTTCGGGCTAGGACATAATGAAGCTTCAGAAGAAGTTACAGTTGCAAAAACTTTTTCAAACTTAGTTTTAAGCCCCCAACAGCATCGAATTTTGTCTGAAAGGGACAAAACACACCTGTTAATCAGAGGTCAACCTGGAAGTGGAAAAACGACACTAATTCTAGCGAAATGTGAACAAATGGCTTCATCAATGGAATTTACAAAAATTTATTTCCTTTATGACAAGAGGAAGCTTTTATTCCAAAAATATCTGGAGAAAATTAAATATTCCAGCAACGTACCGAAGGGCAAAATCGAATTTACCGGTATTTACCAATTTCAGTTGCCTAGGTTTCTCTACAATCTGAATAAAGTAGTCAATTTACAAACAGGCAAACTATCTAGTTTTTGTTTAATTCCATCGATGGTTTTTAATTGAGATCTCCCAGGTTGCCCGATTTTGGAAAACTTGGCAAGGACGTAGTACGCCATCGCGTGTAAGTCTCAGATGAAAACCGTTTTCTACTGTCTTTAGTAAGGCCGTACTAAGATTTCTAATTTACCGTATCAGTATCAAGATTAATAAGAAGACGGACTAGGGCCACACAAAGTTTATTAAAATGCGATCAAATAAAAAATAGCGTGAAGACAGACGAAAAACTCTAGTCAAGTTAAAAACTGAGTTTTGATCTTTTTCCGGTACAATTTTTGTGTTCTTCTTTTCTCCGTTTTCATTCCGAAAAAAGGACTGACAGTGGCTGAGTTATTAAATATTTACAGAAGTAAGCCCGAGCACATGGTAAAACCAGTACCTTAACCCTTCTCTCCAAACAAAATAAACAATTAACACAAAACAAAACAAACATGAAATATATAAACCGTATTATATACGCATACAGTTTTTTATGGCGCCAAACAAGGTTTTGTAAGTTTTCTAATCAAGCTTAGTCACTAAATCAAATTTTGTAGCGGCATGAATTTAAAACACAACAGATCGCGAAAAGAACACAAGGAATTCTTAGCACAAGAGAGAAATTCTCAGCAATGGGCACAAGTTTGGGAGATACAGAAGATAAAATTATTCTTTTATACCCTATTTCAATTAAAGACGGCACAAGTATAATATGGGATCCACGGCAAAAATCGTTCAACATCGATTCAAAAAAATTAAACAAGAGAGTGCAATGGTTACAAATCTAACTTGATATTAAATAGTTTAAAACATTTGCAGTACTGAAATTGCTCAAGAACTCTCAATGATTTCCAATTTCTATCAAATAACATTTAAGTAAGCTCAAACTTTTAAAATAGGAAGAGCGATTTGGGGTTTGGATCAAATCCCAGCTTGATGTGGATTGGTCATTACATACAAAATTTCGAAAAATCACCTGAACGCATCAAAACTTACAAAGTCTTCGAATCGTTGGTTTAATTTGGTGTACTTGGGTAGTTTGGTAAAACATGGCCGTTTGAATGCGTATTTTTATTTTGAACAGAAACTTAAAATGAAAACTTTCACGATTTTTTTCTCCTTCAACCGTGTCATTATGAGATGTTAATTAATTTTTGTTGCCAAAAATTTGGCTAAAGCAGACAATCGGCTTTCAGTCGGTAGTAAATTTGAAAAATAAAGTGTCAAAAAACAAAATATAATAAATTCTTTCTTGTTGTTTTTGTTCATGATTTATGAACAAATTTAAATTGGTCACAAAAATGAGAACTCCAGGCATTTTAAACAAAGATCACCAAATCTGGTTGAAAATCTCTGAGCGCTCAAAAACCAGTTGGTTGACAACCTGTTTCGAATGTTTTTATGGAAAAAAGCCACTTGACTTTTTTTGCCGAGAAAGTGAAATTTATCTGATCAAACTAACACACTATCGAGGACGAAACCCAAGCTATTATTTTTGTAATTTGGTTTAAGTTATAAAATAGTTAATCAGACTTGCGTTCAATTGAGTATGAGTTCATCTGAAAAGATGAGCTCGTAGTGGAGACAATTTTTTACAAATTTATAACCTAACAAATTATAGGGATTTGGCGGCAAGAGTTGAGGCACGTTAGACAAAGAAGCCATTTTAGATCGAAAGAAAGCCGAAAATTAAAATAAAATTTTGAAATTTGTCCACTCGATCTGGTTCAAAGCATAGTTTTGTAGAGTTTGATAAACAATTCGATGTTTCACACCTCATCGATTTATCTATGATTTTATCAAGTTCTATCTCTGCGGCTCCAACTATTGAGCTCAATTGCACTAGTTAAAAAGTGATTGCGAAGCTACAGAATCTATAAAATGAGCTCATGAATTCAGATAACCTCCTACTGATCTCATCGCTTATCTTTTAGGTTATTCATCTTCAAGCAAGATTGTTTTCTCAATCCTCTGCAGTTGTTTATTCAATTTATTGAGATGAAGAAATCGGACATCAACAAAATTTGCGTTTGTTTTTTTTTCACGCTTGATTGGGTCGACTGTAATAGCCTGAGAAGTGTGGCATGTTTTCAGCACTTTTAATTTTGGAAGAACAGTTAATCAATCTAATGCAGTGAGATTTAATTTTAATGTGATGTGAAGATTTTATTTGTTGTTTTTTATCCCACCCGATATTTTATTAAGGATTTATCGAGGTTTTCGACCTTTTTCTGAGTGGACCAAAATTTCTGAGTGGAACAAAAATACCCAATAAGAATGTAAATTGACTACATTAGAGGGAGACAGCGGTCATGATGGACGAAATCGATCCTTCCGTTATTTTCAATTCTGAAAGGTTGCAAACTGCGTTGAGTAGACTAAAGTGCTGCTGGATATCAGTCACTGGAACTGGGTCGTACGATTATTCGGAGCTCCGACCAAACCTCGGAAATTTCAAGCATGAAGATCTGACTGTTCTTTTCCGAAGTGCCCGTCATATTAGCACTCCTGTGCGAAATTTCATAGAAGAGAATAGGAGACTTGATTTCTTTTCTGTGCCAATGAGAATACCCGACTTGTTCACTGCTGATCAGAGACAGATAGCAGTCAAACACGTTGACAAAATTGAAGATGTGTTACATGTTGAAGAGAGTGAGGAATTCCTTGGGAATGGTTTCGCAGACAGACTAGTAGTATTATTATCAGAAGTATTACTACCTTCCGATTTCTCTCTTGATGAACTGGAAAAGAGATGGAATGCATCTGAGGTGGTCCATTGTAGAGACAGAAAAGAATTTGATTGTATCTCTGGTTCAGAGTTCGAATCTGTCTTGTTTATTATCGACTGTAGAAGAATAAGCCATTCCGATTTTAGTGCAGATGAGCTGACGTTAGTTGTCTCTAGAGCGCAGTATGAGGTTGGAATCATTCTAATTAGAAGTGACCAATCTCGGTTTGAACAAGTTAATGGAATGGTATCAGCATACCTGTCACTCAAAAGAAAGGACCATGTGGTTCGTTTCGAACAATTAATTAGCAGTACTTCCCACCCTCCTCTCGCTGACTGGCTACAGCCAAAAGATACAGACATACATGAGTGGAAATGGTGGAGACGTCGACTGGAACTTCATCTGAATTGTGACAAAGAAAGAACAATTAAAAGCGTGAGACGACAACCAGTTGCTGTTCGGCTACAACTTTTCTTTGCGTTTTACGACTTCTTCAGTCGTCCCAAAAAGGTGGAGTCCAGCTTCCAGGGTAAGTGGGCAGTTTATGACCTCCCCTGTTGAGGGGTTAACTGTAACTCTGTGGAAAGACGTTTGCTAAAAAGTAAATCTTTTGGAGAATAAATAAACCCCGCATTGTACCACTCTTAATGCTTTGTCACCCTAATCATACATCATTTTATCTCACCCCACCTGCAATCCATCAAGTTACCCATTTAATCTTACATCATATTGGGGTATTTATGGGACAGAGGTAACAAACTAATGGAAATTTCACTTGAAATACCAAGTCTACGATTCGAAGGGCATTGTTAATACCCAGGATGAGGTGCATGACCCAAGCGAGCTGTGATCATACCATCCTGACTAAAATTGGCTCTGGTTAGAAAGACTTGAGTGGTGCACGGGGGGGGGGGGTGCCACACCAACTTCAGTCGCGCAATGTGGGGGTGCCCAACTGTTGAAGGATCAATAATCATTTGTATAATGCATTATTGCCAGAAAATAGACGTCTTTTTTGTATGTTTCTGGGTTTTTCAGTGTAAATATATTAGTTCCAAACAACAGTTTTTCAGTTGGACGTCTTTTTTCTTGTCAGATTCACCAGACTCGGGGAAAGTTTCTGATTAGACGTTACAGACGTTGGAAAGAGTGGTTTTCAGACTTTCCAGATCAGACGGACCACAAAAACTATCCACACCCTAGACTCCGCTACAATCAGACCATGAAGACTCTGAATGGGCTCTTTTTCAGACTATCCGGACCGTAGGCAGTGCTACCAGACTCTGTCAAATGATCGCCGCTTACCCCCCCCCCCCTTCCGAGTCGGTCTGTTCAGAGCTGGCTTGGGTCGCACTCTTCAATCTTGGTAACGCTTAGGAAGAGACCATCCAATAAAGTGTAATTTTTACCGGCGAACGCAAAGAAAACCGAACTAAAAGTAAGCCGACATAAAAGCAAGCCGAAAGTTATGTAATAGTTATGTAATCTATCGGAAATAATACATTGTTAACCGTTACAATCAAAACTGAGCATTGTATTGAAGTGGATAATGTATTCAAATGCATCAAAGAAACAAAATTACAACCTTTTCAGACATCTAGTGGGTACGGCCTCAGCGCACCGCTGTCCATGGCCATGCCTCTCATCCGCTGTGGGATGTAATCCGGAAACCGCGTCCCGGTTAGCGCGGCGAAGCCGCAACGCGAACGAAGCGCGCCCACCGGCCCGCCAAGGTCGACTTGAAATATACGGGTATCCCAAAATTTTTTGGCTTACTTGACCTCATTTTCAAAATTTGGTTTCCTTGCCTATCGGCTAGCTTGACCGTCACCAATTTTACCAATGGATCATTCTTCAGTAATATTTTTTACCTTTTTTTCTCATATTTCGTTCATTTTTGTAGACGTGTGCATAATTGTAGACAAAGATGAAGTGGATAGCCTTAACGACGCTACAATCGCTGAACTTAACCTGCTTTATTGGAGTGTTCTATGTGGGAGTCATCTATACGGCAATGAACAATCTTTTTTCTCATGTTTGGAATTTATGCGCGATAGAAACCTGCTGTCAGCAGAAATCAACAAATTATGTCCCCGTTCAACCATCCTGCATGTGCTTCGACCCGGGATGACCACCTTTATTGAAAACCATTTTCAACATATTGGTTTTTCCAAAGAATAAAGAACCGAAATCTAAGACTAAACTTGATTTTTGATTTTTTCCGATTCATTGAAATTGCAAAGCTTGGATCAGGTCAGTATAGGAGCGCTGACTTCAGGGCCCAATTCCGAGCGCACACATGTTTATGTATTTGCTAACAACTTTTTTCTGCTAACAATGGTTGAAACAATTAATGACAATGTAAACTTTTGCGCATAGATTTTTATTCCAATTAAAGTTAGGGCACTTTTTCATTAGACTTTTAGTTCCCAGAAAGTTTTTTCTAAACGGTTTCAAACGAAAATATATGAGTCTGAGGTAATGTTAAGAACTTTATGGTTCGAATCGGTTTCACATCACCTTTTGTAGTATTAAGATTTAGCTAAAAGATTAAATTTTAATGCAACTATTTGAAGTGTTTGAGATTTGCGATCATTAATATGAACCCGCGTTGACAGTGATTATTTGAGTTTTTCTATTTTGTAAACTCTTAGAAATTATGGAAGCCACTGCAAACTTTTTTATTTTACCCAACATAAATAATTCAAGATTTTATGCACAATTTTTATGAATATGGTTATCCCGGGAAGATTTCTTCTCTGAAACCGCGGACTTCTTTAAAATAATCTTGAATAGCGACGAGCTGGACAACCATACGCTTCTGCATAAATTTGGCAACAAAAATGTCTTCGAACTTGTGCTTGAGAAGTGCCCTGCATTCTGTAATGAATACTTTCTCAATTTATTCTCCAATCTGGACAGATGTGATGTATTCTTCATGGAGTATCTTGGCTTTGAGAGCGGAGAGAGTGAAGAGAAGAGAATAGAGAAGTACAGAAAGTGGGGAGGGGACATATTGTTCAATGTTGTTAGAATGCAGAATGTGGAAGAGGTTGAATTGGGTTTGAGACTTTTGATGAGATACGATCTACTCGAATATGAACTCAGTCGGGTCACCGAAGATGGCGAAACTCTTTGCCACCTGTGTTTGGACAATCCTTACTCTCCCCCTTGTAAGCAACTTAAGATTTTTACCAATTTAGTCATGATGCCAATTTTACCAACTGAAACCATTTAGTAGCTCGTTTAGTAGCACAAACAACCCAGGGTTATGGCATTAGCTAGTTGGGTCTTTCTCGTCATAGCTCCATATATTAGTGGTCAGATAACGTGTGCCTTCCCCTCCCCCGCCCCCAACTCTCCCCCACAATTTTCTCCAGCAATAGCTTAATGGGAGCTATGAATTTCTGAGGCGGGGCACAAGACAACAAAAAATTCAACAATTTTTTTATAACGTCCATTCATAGCTAGATCAAGGTAATGTATTTTCTTTAAACAAGGTAAAACATTTAGGGTAACCTCACTGTTCGGGACATTTTAATCGTGTACAGTTGTACAAAATTCTGTCCATCTATCTTATTAAATACATGTTAAGAGGTGCATCCTGTCATTAGATTTGACAAAGGCAAAATTCAGATCTTACAGCTTAATACTTTGTCTTATCAGATGATGAGGTTTTATTCGACACTAAGAATGTTTCTTCAAAACAAATAACTTTTCTGTTCACGGTCTCCACAAATTGATACAGACGTTATGATTTACTTTTTTGAATAATTATTTCGCAGATTTAAAATATCACTATTTTTTTTAGTAAAACACTTTGTTTGTGTGTAATAATCACTGTAAGAAACCATTCGTATTTTTTTAATCAATCTGAGTATCATGTTGTACAATTTTGCAGCTTTTATTTGTTATAAGGTTCTTCAAATGGTGGCTAGGACATTGGGGCTAATTATTATCCCATTAGCAGTTTTTTGTTGTTTGCACAATTTTTGCTCTCTCGTGGCTTTTAAAAGACCAATCAATATCAGAAACAATTTGTTTTTGTAAGACGCAATTTCCCATGTGTATCAAATATAGCTACGGCTTGTTGCTAAATTGCACACTGATGAAATACCCAACGTGTCAAAATGCAACAATAACCAATTTATTTTTTTTACTAAACTTAAGCAGTTTTTTAATCTTATTTTTGGCTGGGATAGTTTACCCCAAGTGAAGCAAGCCGCTAAGGGCATGCCCATGGCCCGGCACATGTGGTCCAAAGATCTAGTTTTTCGGTTAAATAATCCTCAAAAAATTTTAATTGAATTTAAAATTATCCATTTGGTCGTTTTTTCCCCAAATACTCTTTCTGATAAATTTTTTGTTTGAGTAAAACTTTGGGGATGTTTCGGATATGTTGACCAATCGGGTAGGTCGGCATTGGGTACTTTGTCCTGACACCGAAGTTATCTATATGTTTTTTTATCTCAATCAACTGAACCAAGTTTTTTCTCAGATCCAGAGGAGCAGATGCTAAAAAATTTCTGAAGTCGGTCCGATTTTATGCACTCAGTTTTGAATCCACAATGCGCAGAGTAAACGAATGGGTCTGTCCCAAGTGTTTTTAAAAACATAAGCTGCTTCTCAGCTGGCACAGAGTAAGTTAAATAAATTAGGTTAAGTTCGATTTTTGAGGAGTTGAGCATTCTCAAAAATAGTCTGTTGTTTCGAAGGCACCAAAGAAGGGAACTAGCAGAGTCTCAAAGTACCGCTTGATTCACCAAGTAAAAACCTTTAGTCTATTTTCTTTGATTGATCTTCTGGGCGACAAATTTGCCTTGATATGCAGCCTAGCAGAAACTCAGAAGATGACAGTGCCGTTCCATGGTGCGCTTCGTTTATTTGTTATATGTTTGCTGTAAATTAGCAGAAACGTTGATTGCTAAAAGATTGTATGACAGGGCCGTTAGAAGACAGTCGATTGTATACCAACTGACACGATTGTACAGCACGTCACGTAATGCTTAACTGGGTCTGTTTATCGGTTTACCTGCTGAGATTAGGCTGAAAGGTTATTATCGATTTAAGTTTGGGCCACAAATTGGTGCAATTATCTTTGGTTGTGAACTTGTGAAGCGTTTTCCTTCAAAGGTTGAAAAAATTTGGGAAATTTGGCGTGAAAATCATTTGAGTATTGACATGAAACTGAGGTGAATGGAGAGAGAAAATGAAGTGGTAGCCTAAAAAACTGTGTGCGTGATGTTTGAAAGCAATCATTGATTTCACAAAAAATTTTTCGCGGTCAATTACAGAGAAGTAAGCATTAACAGTGACAGAGACGTTATATCATTTTGATAACTGGTCCGACAATCAAATTGTTCAAATCAAACACTTAGTCTGACGATCCATTTTTCTATGAGGGGAGCTACAGTCTGATCGTTAGAGCAAAGCTGAAAACTTTCGGTGACACTGGTCACTGCGAGGAAGCTAAAACCAGTGGGGAACAATGTTGCAAAAGGTGTGGGCACTATATAGAGATTTTCCCAAATGTATCTCAAGCAGTTAGTGATACCCAGAATTATGCTGAACAAATTTTTAGAAGGGAATGAAATGAAATAAAGGCAGAACTCAATCAAAGCAGGCAAGTAGGGGTTTGATCAGGGAAAGCGACAATTGGTTGCTCAAAAACAGATGAAGGCTGAAAATAAAAGTGTTTTCAGTTCTTTGTTGGATGAATTTCGGCAGCTCCGCAATCCCTTTCCAGAAGTTGGCATTTGATCTGGCTTTACTGTATCAGGAAAGCGAATGATAAAAATAAATGGAAAACTAAAAGTTGATAAAGCTGCTGACCGAAGTAGAAGATTTAGGTACTGGTCAGCCACAATGATGACTTTGAAAACGTTTTCTGATGACGAACTTATCGAGGAAATTAATGATCAACAAATTCAGCGAAAATGCACGACAGGTCGAAGCGATTATGAAGTTAGTGGCAACAGAACATATCCAACAGAACAGCCAGTCATGGGGTAGAGTCTTTGAGTTTTGCATTCCATATGAAAGAGATTTAATGGAAAAGAATTATGTATTGTCGGCAATGGCAATATCTTGGCCAGCAATATTGATGCCGGTGTCTTAGTTTTCAGTAATGATCTTTTGAGAGCTTGCAGCTTGATGCTTAAAGACAAGATTTCAGGCAAAGTTTTGCGGTTGTTCAGATGTTCGTGGTGGGTTGCAATTGTGTAGTAACCATTTTGACTACTTTGGAAATTGCCAAGCTTCGGAGAAATTATTGAGTTGGCACATAAAAACAGAAGGGCCAGGAGACAGCAGGCCAAGACAGTAGTTTCCTCAGTTAGTAAAAGTGTTGGAAGAATGGGTGCAAACACAGTCGAAGAAAAATCAGTCTAATCATGGTGTATTGACCGAGCGAAGGGATGATCGTCAAAAGGAACCTGTTGGTAACGAGGCGAGAGGGAAATCTGATCAAAAGTTCCGGACTACATGGAAAAATGACTTTTAAGAGAAGAAGCTGGACCACTGCAGCTAAGTTCTTCGACCTGTTTTTTGGACCGTGTTCTTTCTACTTTTTTATTTTTATGTTTTAATGGCAGAATGATCTTGTAATAAAGCCTCAGGAATTCTTTTTAAAACAATGATTTAGGGCAACAGCATTTTAAATTGGAAGATCCGGTATCAGAAGAAGATTTTGTTTACATAACTGGTGTTGAGTATCGAGGATTTTTTGTTCGAGGCGATGGTGTTTGGCCAAAGTTCAAATTCTGATTTTCTTAAAGTTTTTTTTAATTTCATTTGAAAATGCAGGTGATTTTTATCTGATTTAAGGAATCATTTGCTTACTATTGCTTAAGTTTGTTTATTTTAATCCGGAGCCAAACCTATGTGGCACACTTCCCTAGTTCGGACTTTATGAAAATATACAGGGTACAGTGATCAGGTCATAGGAGAATGGCTTGAATTAATCAAGAGAATGAAACTTAGGAGGAAGGAGAGTAAGCTGCATGAAATTTAGCTGGTACAGAGTTAATTAGATAACTTTGAGTTAAGTTAAGTATTTGAGTTGGGAAATCTCGATAGTAAATTTTTGTTTCGAAAGCCCCAAGAAGGTAACTAGCAGAATAACAAAGTAGCACTTGCTTCACCAAGTGAAAAACTTCGTTTTATTTTTTTTGATCAATTTCCTGGGCCACAGAATCCCCTCTCTGTGCAGCCTAGCAGAATTTCAGAAGACGACAGAAAAGAAGAGATACATTTTCGCCCAAAATATTTCGAAAAACAAATTTGGTTATACAATCTCCCAAGACATAATTATACCTTTTAAAAGCAGCACGTAAATGGCTTCAGGTATTTTCATTGTTTCATTGCGCGCGATATCAGAGCAATAAAAGCTATAAAAGTATCTACAACCCAAGTAAAAACCCTAGTAAACCCTAGCAAAAATATCTGCATCATTTAGTTATCTGGCATATTTTTAGTTGACGCAGAGGAATACGCTTTATCTGTTATCAAACTGCTCCTTGGTGCGGGCTTCCCAAGCGAACTTCTACTGCACGAACGCGAATATGAAGGCGTCCGTGAAAACGTGTTAGACATTGCTACCAGGAAGGAGTATTGGGGTGTGGTCGAGTATTTCCTCTCAGATGACGAGAGGAGAGAGTTGTTTCTATCATGTCAGAATAGAAAAAATTGTTTGGAGCATATCGATGGGAATAGTTTTGAAGAATTTGTGTTCTTGGATTCAAATGAAGAATCGTCTTCATGGGTTGAATGCGATGAAGATGAAGCGGATGAATTAGATTAACAACAAAATAACGAAACTGACGCCTGTAAAAAAAACTTTGATTATCCAGAGGGAATTTTGTTATCTACTAAGGTTGAGTGACTTGTGAAATAGAGAGAGAAACAAATATTCCAATCAAGTCATTTCATTTAAAATAAATGAGACTTCTATTTTTTTACCTTTCAAGTTATAAATTGAAACTAGAACGAATGAGTTAGAAGCAAAAAATCAAAAGCAAGTGTAAAAAATCATTAGTTTAATAAACTTATTATGCAGAAGTACATGCAAAAGTGTAGGGTAGCTGAACTATCTAATAACAAAACGTAAACTCTAATAACAAAACGTTAAATTAAGGAACTCAAAAGTCGGTTACATCCGCTAAAAAAGTTTTGATTTAGCATAGATCTGGGAAGCTTAAGGCAATTAATGTTCCGAGCTGGAAGCGCTTGTGCTGCATGAGACCAACTATGAATAGCTGAAGCATTTACAGAAGCTGGTTTCAACATAACCCAAATTTTACGGTAATTAATTCTATCAAATCCCGGGTCAAGATGTAAACGATAAAAATTGCTAAAAGGTGACAGAGGTAGGTGAATGGTTGTCGGAATTGCGGTTTTTAGCGCTGAATGCGGTGAAAAGGGTGATAATAAAACTTTAATTGCTAAATATTAAACGTTTAAAACTATTTGTAAATTTTGCAGTTCCGGTGGCAAATCCTATAGTTTCACCATTCCTGTAGGTAGTGGTGAAAAATTGACAGCTTAAAACCACATTAAAAAAAAATTCAACGCAATTCCATCAGTGAACTGAATCTAATTTAAATTCGAAGGAGAATATCTAGAAGTAAGTGGCAGGTGGCGCAGTGGAAAAAGAGATTACATGTAGGCAGCCAGAGATTTGAACGCTGCGGGAATACAAATTTACCACTGAAAACATTTTTGAAAAAATTTCTGATTTCATCGGATTGTTCGACAATATTTTTTTCTCCTTAGTTTGCGGCATTTTTTAATTCATTTGTTTGACAAAACCTCAATCTACGATTTGATACAATTAGCCGTAGAAAAATACCTAAAGTTCTGTCTAATACGAAATTTTGATCCGGTCAGTCGGTCTCGCCAGCGCCTATATTTTGGTCTCTGGTCTGACCAACACTGACATCACTTTGTTCCGCCTGGCCAACTCCCAAGATTCAGCCTGGCCTATACACAAATTTGGCGATACAAATTTTCGGCTTGTTCTTTTATTTCAATGTAAACCTTTCGGTCTCTGAGGTCTGGGCAGTACACACAACCAGAGGCTAAGGGTCAAGCTAAAATGAGAAATGGTTTCCCACAAAATCTTACAAATGTATGCTGATCGATTGTTTTTCTAAATAACTGCCAATTTTTGGTAATCAGCATTAATTTGTAGACAAGGCTAATTAGCATTTTTTAAAATTGGCAATATTTTCAACAAAATATGAAAAATGTTTCATTTAAAATTCTGGCTAAACTAATAGAACGAATA
>NC_134482.1:4745515-4818015 GCF_964194025.1 Convolutriloba macropyga | reverse complement strand
TGATGACGAGAATGTTAAAAATGTGGGATTTTATTCTACGATAAAGAACAAAAATGCTTCAGTTGTCAAAAAGATGGACACATGGCCAAGGATTGTCGACTTAAGAAAGCAAATACATAACAAACAAGGGGTAACCATTAAAGTGTTTCGAATGTTGTGAGCAGGGTCACACCTCCAATTTTTGTAAGAAGCAGGAAACAGAGAAAAGGTTTGTAAATCAGCGCAGAAACTTTAGTCAAAACAATCAATTGGGGTCTCAGAGTTTATTTGAAGAAGCAAAAAATTGTTAGACATTTCTTTTTTTGCCCTCAATATGCTATCCTCACTGTGATCATCGTGCTATTTTTTTTTCAATGTGCTAAAAGCATTTTTCAGTTGACACAATGACACACCAATTTGTCGCTTTTTAACGAGGCCACCATCAGCAACACATTTAATTAAATGCTGGAAAACGGCACCTCGGATTTTTGCTCTGAGTCCGAAAAATTTTCAACTCAACCTATATCAAAAAGGCAGATTCTCGCATAGAACTTTACTAGCTTTCAAGTAAACCATAGTAACACAGGGTACATGGTCTAGAACATACACTACTATTGTTTGGGATTATAAATTTGCTGGAGTGAAAAATTTAGAATAAAATTAAAACAATCAGAAAGGTAAAAGTTGAGTTCAGGGAGATCAAACTTTTTTCTTTCTGAGTTCAAACTCAGAAAGAATAAATTTTAATGAGCGTGAAGATGATGGCACTTATGGGGGTTATATGCTTAAAATTAGGAATGGCGCATCAGAGGAACAACGAACACAAGTTTTAAATAAAGGATCGTAAGAACTAGAAGAGAGGAAAAGGACTTTACAGTACGAACTTGTTCAAGCATTAGATAAAAATGCAGTTCTCTTTCTCAGACCTCATAAAGTTGATGGTACTAAAGCTTGGGATGTACTTTGAAAAATGTTTAAAAGATTTATGAGGCCGCAACTACATAAACTGATATTAGATCTAATCAGCCTTAGGAAGAACTGGAATGAAAACACAGCAGACTACTTAGCAATCGCAGACAACATGAATTACAACTTGAAATTGGTGAGCGAAAATGTTTAATTCAATAATTATGAATGGTCTACCTCAAGAATACGAGAGCTTCACCACACTCGTAAAAATAGCAAAGAAGGGAAAGCGTTGAAGGAAATTAGGCGGGACTTTATCAGCTTTGATAACGAGAATTTTCAAATGAAAAATTAGAGTGTATTCTGCAATAGAGAACGAAAATGCTTCAGTTGTAAAAAAAATTGGACACATGGCTAAGGTTTGTCGACATAACAAAGCAAATACAGAACAATCAATGGGACAACAAATAAAATGTTTTAAAAGTGTTGAACAGGATCACATATAAATTGCCTTAGGAAGAAATCAAATGAAAACACAGCAGACTACTTAAAAGTCGCAGATAACATGAATTACAACTTGAAATTGGTGAACGAAAATGTTTAATTCAATAACTATGAATGGACTACCTAAAGAATGCGAGAGCTTCACCACACTTTTAAAAATAGTAAGGAAGAGAAAGGAGTAGAGGAAAATAGGTGGGACCTTATCAGATTTGATAACAAGAATGTTCAAATGAAAAATTAGAGTGTATTCTGCACTAAAGAGGGAAAATGCTTCAGTTGTCAAAAGTTGTACACATGGCATGATTGTCGAATTAACAAAGCAAATAAAGAACAATCAATGGGGCAACAAATAAAGTGTGTTAAATGTGGTGAGCGGGGTCACGTCTCCAAATTTTGTAGGAAGCAGGAAACAGAGAAAAGGTTTGTAAACCAGCGCAGAAACTTTAGTCAAAACAATCAATTGGGGTCTTAGAGTTTATTTGAAGAAGCAAAAAATTGTTTGACTTTTCTTTTTTTTGCCCTCAGCTATTTCTTTTTCAATGTGCTAAAAGCATTTTTTAGTTGACACAACGACACACCGATTTGTCGCTTTTTAACGAGGCCACCATCAGCAACACATTCATTTAAATGCTAGATAACGGCACCTCGGATTTTTGCTCTCAGTCCGAAAAGTTTTCAACTCAACCTATATCAAAAAGGCAGATTCTCGCATAGAACATTACTAGCTTTCAAGTAATTCATAGTAACACAGGGTACATGGTCTAGAACATACACTACTATTGTTTTGGGTTATAAATATGTTAGAGTGAAAAATTTAGAATAAAAATAAAACAATCAGAAAGGTAAAAATTGAGTTCAGAGATGAGTTCAAACTCAGAAAGTATAAATTTTAATGGGCGTGAGGATGCTGGCACCTATGGGGGTTAAATGTTTAAAATTAGGAATGGCGCATCAGAGGAACAACGAACACAAGCTTTAAATAAAGGAAGGTAAGAACTAGAAGAGAGGAAAAGGACTTTACAGTACGAACTTGTTCAAGCATTAGATAAAAACGCAGTTCCTTTTCTCAGACCTCATAAAGTTGATGGTACTAAAGCTTGGGATGTACTTTGCAAAATGTTTAAAAGTTTTATGAGGCAGCAACTACATAAACTGATATTAGATCTAATCAGCCTTAGGAAGAACTCGAATGAAAACACAGCAGACTACTTAGCAATCGCAGACAACATGAATTACAACTTGAAATTGGTGAACGAAAATGTTTAATTCAATAATTATGAATGGTCTACCTAAAGAATACGAGAGCTTCACCACACTCGTAAAAATAACAAAGAAGGGAAAGAGTTGGAGGAAATTAGGCGGGACTTTATCAGCTTTGAGAACGAGAATTTTCAAATGAAAAATTAGAGTGTATTCTGCAATAGAGAACGAAAATGCTTCAGTTGTAAAAAAATTTGGACACATGGCTAAGATTTGTCGACATAACTAAGCAAATACAGAACAATCAATGGGACAACAAATAAAGTGTTTTAAAAGTGTTGAACAGGGTCACATATAAATAGCCTTAGGAAGAAATCAAATGAAAGCACAGCAGACTACTTAAGAGTCGCAGACAACATGAATTACAACTTGAAATTGGTGAACGAAAATGTATAATTCAATAATTATGAATGGACTACCTAAAGAATGCGAGAGCTTCACCAAACTTTTAAACATAGTAAGGAAGAGAAAGGGTTAGAGGAAAATAGGTGGGACCTTATCAGATTTGATAACGAGAATGTTCAAATGAAAAATTAGAGTGTATTCTGCACTAAAGAGGGGAAATGCTTCAGTTGTCAAAAGTTGTACACATGGCATGATTGTCGAATTAACAAAGTAAATAAAGAACAATCAATGGGGCCACAAATAAAGTGTGTTAAATGTGGTGAGAGGGGTCACGTCTCCAAATTTTGTAGGAAGCAGGAAACAGAGAAAAGGTTTGTAAATCAGCGCAGAAACCTTAGTCAAAACAATCAATTGGGGAAGCAAAAAAATGTTGGACATTTCTTTTTTTTGCCCTCAATGTGCTATCCTCACTGTGATCATCGTGCTATTTCTTTTTCAATGTGCTAAAAGCATTTTTTAGTTGACACAACGACACACCGATTTGTCGCTTTTTAACGAGGCCACCATCAGCAACACATTCATTTAAATGCTAGATAACGGCACCTCGGATTTTTGCTCTCAGTCCGAAAAATTTTCAACTCAACCTATATCAAAAAGGCAGATTCTCGCATAGAACATTACTAGCTTTCAAGTAATTCATAGTAACACAGGGTACATGGTCTAGAACATACACTACTATTGTTTTGGGTTATAATTATGTTAGAGTGCAAAATTTAGAATAAAATTAAAACAATCAGAAAAGTGAAAATTGAGTTCAGGGATGAGTTCAAACTCAGAAAGAATAAATTTTAATGGGCGTGAGGATGATGGCACTTTGGGGGTTATATGCTTAAAATTAGGAATGGCGCATCAGAGGAACAACACAAGTTTTAAATAAAGGAAGGTAAGAACTAGAAGAGAGGAAAAGGAGTTTACAGTACGAACTTGTTCAAGCATTAGATAAAAATGCAGTTCTCTTTCTCAGACCTCATAAAGGTGATGGTGCTTAAGCTTGGGATGTACTTTGCAAAATGTTTAAAAGTTTTTTGAGGACGCAACTACATAAATTGATATGAGATCTAACCAGACTTAGGAAGAACTCGAATGAAAACACACCAGACTACTTAACAGTCGCAGACAACATGAATTACAACTTGAAATTGGTGAACGAAAATGTTTAATTCAATAACAATGAATGGACTACCTAAAGAATGCGAGAGCTTCACCACACTTTCAAAAATAGAGGGGAAGAGAAAGGGTTAGAGGAAAATAGGCGAGACCTTATCAGATTTGATAACGAGAATGTTCAAATGAAAAATTAGAGTGTATTCTGCACTAAAGAGGGAAAATGCTTCAGTTGTCAAAAGTTGTACACATGGCATGATTGTCGAATTAACAAAGCAAATAAAGAACAACCAATGGGGCAACAAATAAAGTCTGTTAAATGTGGTGAGCGGGGTTACGTCTCCAAATTTTGTGAGAAGCAGAAACCAGAGAAAACGCTTGTAAGCCCGGACAGAAATGTAATCAGAACAATCAATTGGTTTACGAAGGTTACTTCTCAATTTTTCAAATCACTAGTAATATTCCGCTCTGTGAACTAGTGTTAGACTCTGAAGCAACAGGTCTCATGATTAAAGATGAAAGTTTAATTATTGAAATTGACAAAGAATATACAGGGGCAATAACTAACGCAAATATTAGCAAAAGTCAATTGAAGGACGGGGGACAATTGAGATAAGAACAGAGGAGTCAAAAGGGTGTGAGCAAAAGGTAACAGTGTCAGATGCACTACTTGTACATGATAATTCTTAAAATTTGTTCTCAGTGTCAATATTTACAGCGGCTGACAATGCCGTTTTTGTTCAGTAAAAACTTAGAAATAAGAACTAGAAATGGGACAATTTTCCCATTTGAGGAACTTGATAGTCTGTTCCTTTGGAAAACCGTGAAGCCAACAGTTTTAGAAAACTGTAATTTATCTAGTGGAGAACGGCTACGTTTATGGCACAAACTTCTGTGACATAATAATATTGATGATCTTTCGAAATTAAAGGTTCATGCCACAGGAAATAAAATAAGTGAAAATGACGTAGGGAATTCTGAGACAAGCCAAATGAACAATTTAAGGAAGATTCCGGTTCCGAAATATTCTGGGACACGAACCAAAGATATCTTAGAAGTAGTCCATACTGATATACTATGGCCCTTTAATCCAAAAGCTGTAGATGGTCAACATTATGCAATCGGCTTCGTAGACAGTTTTAGTAGTTATCAGAAAGTGTACTTCTTAAAAACAAGCAATGATGCAATAGAAAAAGTTGGACAATTCGTTTCAGATATAGAAAAGTAAAGAAAATGTGATGTGCGATGGTGCGGGCGACTTCAAGTCGAACGAGATCAAGCAGCTATTTGTGAATAAGGCTTAATAATAGCACTGACGGTAAAGTTGAAGAATAGAAGACGGTAAAGTTGAACGTAATTGGGGAACAATAACACCAATGGCGAGAAGCCTAATTGAGAGATCAGGACTTAATCAGAAAAAATGGCCTTATGCAATAAACTTGTAAAATGAAAACAAAAAGTTTGTTACCATTCGGGGATCAAAAGACCACATTTGGAAGCAATGTATGGGCAAAGGCCAAATTTAGAATCTCTTTGGTTGTACTGCTGACAAGTTTTTGGTTGTACTGCTGACATTGATTTTGAGAAATTATTTTGAGGAAAAATTGATCAAATTTCACAAAAAGATATATTTTTAGGATCATCAGATAACTGCAAAACATACTTTATATGAGTAACGGATGAAAAAGGAACCTTTAAAGTTGAAAGTCTAGAAACGTAACTTTTAACAAACAGAAAGTGGTCCATTTTAACTCATTGAGTGGAAGACAAAAGCAGTTAGAACAGGAAGCAAATCTGAATCCAGTAGCACTCTAAAGTGAATTAATAATTGATAGTGTGATAACTAAATCTACAGAAGAAGCAAAAAAGACTAAAATTGGTTTGAAGCAAGGCGAACAGAGGAAAATTCTTTAGTTGAAAACAACGTCTGGGAACTTGTATATCACCAGAGAATCAAACCTATTGGTAGCCGTAGGCATTTAGCTCTGAAGTGCGGACCTATCCACGAAACAGTGATATATAAAGCAAGATTTGTGACTGCTGGTTTTTGGCCCAGTTCCAGGTAGAGACTACAGCGAGACTTATTCACCGACAACGCGCCTCTCAACTATCAGGATACTTTTAATCTATGCACTATCTAAGTAGTCTGAGCTCAAACAAATGGACTTTAAAACTAAATACTTAAATGATGACATTGTTGAAGAGATCTTTATGCAGCAAACTGGTGGTTTTGAAAAAAACAAAAAGCAAGGAAATCCATTAGTCTGGAAGCTTAACAAATTTTATATGGATTAAAAGAATCTGGTAGGAATTGACAATAAATGGTCTTCTGGGGTGTTTGGTTTTTTTTATTCTATTCAGAATGAGTGTCTCTTTATGAAAATGGACGATGGTGATATAAAGGGAATGATATGTATTTGGTTAGATGATATGGTTTTATTACGAACGCGACAAAACTTGAAATGCAAAGTAAGTGAGAAATTCAAAATGGGTAGCTATGGTGACCTGAGTTGGTTCTTAAGTTTTAAAATAAAAAGGACAGAATTGCAAAATATTGCTAAGTGAAGAGGCTTATACAGAATAATTATTAGAGAAGTAAACAACGAGTTACTGTAGAACACTGGAAACAACTTTGATTGTTAGTTCAAAAATTGCGAAACTCGAGTCACCGGAAATAGGAAGCAAAGAATATAGAGAAAAGCAGTCGTTTGACTGTAGATGAATAATATGATGTTTAAATTATTTATCGTTGACTACCAGGCCAGATATTGTACATACAGCTATTTGAGTTCTTGTGTAGAAAATATGAGGAAAAAGCATTGGAACGCCGCAAATGCTTGTCTACGCTATTTGAGTTGTAAGAAGTCTAAAAAAACTGATTTCAAGAAAGTGTGATAAATTAGATCTGAAAGTTTTCTCGGATTCTGACTGGACTGGTAACTTAGATAGCAGAAAAAAATACCAGTGGTTTTTGTTTCAAGCTTGACAATAGTTCAGGAGCAATCAGCTAGGCTAGTGGGTTGCAAAAATGTGTATCAACCTCCACAGCTGAAGTTGAACTGAATGCAATAATAGAGGCGAGTAAAGAGGTGGTACACTTAGCAAACCTACGGAAAGGAACATGGATGTTGAGTGACATTTGCAAGTGTTTTATAGATAATCAAGCATGTATTGCTCACAGCGCGCATACCATGAGTCATGGCAAGACTAAGCACTTTGCGCTGAAAGTGCACTTCATTCCGAACTTACTCAAGGCAAGATATTAGAGCTGAACTACTTGCCTACGGATGGCATGCCAGCAAACGTCTTCACAAAAGCTTTTTGTGAGAACAAACACTTTTCCATGATGTTTTCCCAGATTCAAGCACTTAATATGACAGCAAGGCTACAAATGTATGATATTAATTGTTTGAATACGAAAAATTCACATGATGAGTTACATCTTTCCTGTCGAGAAAACAAAGCTAATTTTGCGTGGCGTTTATACTGATGTTTTCCATAACTATTCTGTTTTAGCATATGAACTGGTAACACCTGATTTTGACATTTGATTGATTCTTTTGATAAAATTCTCGTAAACATCACATGTCACCGAAAGTCATGGAAGTTGTAAATCAAAAATGGCGGTAAAAAATGGGTATATAACTTGATCAAAATTTGTGCCTATTGCCACTGATGTCACCCATCATTTATTATTAAATTATTTTGATTACAAGATTTGTCTCTGCGTTCCCATTAAGCGACCGTTACTACCGAGATTCAATAACAAAAATTAAAAGAGATTATAAGAAAATAGTCACACTTGTAACCGCGAGTTTCTCCGCCAACATCTTTTCCGTTCAGTTCCTATCAACAATGCGCTCAGACAGAAAATTTTGGCCTGGTAAACAATATGGTCACCAGTATAATCAAAATTTACTAGTTGAACATCAAAAGGTAGCGTGTTGTTGATTTGTGGCAAGGCTTTTGCAAAGGTTAACAGAGACAACTTTTACATGAGTCCTCTTGTAATCTATGAGCGTTTCAATTTTCTCAAATTGCATCCCAACACGCGAAACAATTGGTGGTAATAGTTGTTCGCTTAAATTTTTTAACGTTGCTACTTTTGTAATGATGGCATTCACTCCAGACAGGAAATTATCGTGTCAGAAGGCATGACAGCCTGTCAGCATTGATCTGCAAGTGTTAGCAAAAGGGAGTTGCTGAGCTTTGCAACCAAAAGCTTCTTGAATTTCTTATTACGTCCCCTTTTTGACTTTTATGTTTCGCAAGAAGTTTCAAGTTGTTAGATAGTTGTCAATCTTCCGCATTGTTTCTTTAGACCCAGCAGAGGTGATCTTGGTCTGCTATTGACCTTTCCGAGTTTGGTAGCTATCGAGATTGAACTATGTTTTTGCGGTCTAAAAGTAATAAATTTCTGGAAGAAGGAAACGTGGTGCGAATCCAAGACTGATTTTCTTTTTCATACTGATGTTCCTGATCTAGTGAAACCTAGATTGCTTAGCCAGTGTCTGATGAATAATCAGGCTTGAACATATGAAAAATAATGTGGGAAATAATGAAAAACAGACTGTGGGAAATTTTTGAAATTTGATCAAAGGGTGCATTCGTGGACGCATGTTATTAGAACCAAATTCAATAAAAATTAGGGGACAATTCAACCAAAAAAATCGTATTTAACTTTTCCCTATCTCATTTTCCCCTTAACGACCAGTGAATTAATGTATTTCATTTTACAATGTATTAGTAGATAACAGTGTAGTAAGGAAGTTACAACATTCTAAATACTAAGTAAAATACTTATTTGTTATCATAGCTAAAAAATTGTATTTGCTGGTTATCATAGCTAGTGATAATTAATGTTTTTAGAAAAAAACAAAAACATTTGTCGAGTTTTGTGAAATTATTGTATTGAATCTGAATTTAATCTTCGGCATTCCAATGATGTTCTCCTTTTTCACTTTCATAAACAGAATAACTTAGATTAACACAAGCCAAATAGCAAATTCTTTAATCCGGTGCGGAGACTGATCGACTGATCTAATAGCTAATTCGGATGTAGGAGGAGAACCAATAAGAGCTCATGAATGTACGTTATAATTGATGATTTTCGTGCTTTTGAATTTCGTGCGGCGCAATTGTAGTAGATAATTTATTGACTTGTGTTTTCGACGAAATTGAGCGATTTTGAGATTGAGTTTTATTTTGCGGCACGGTTGCATTCGAATCTGCAACAATTGTTTTTGGCATTTCAGATGAGGGGCGTATAATAACAATTGGTCCACTTTATTGGATGAGATTAGATGAATTTTATCTACGTGCTCTTTTTGTCGACGGCGTTCCAGTATTTTTGAATCTGTTAAATTTAGGGTCATCATAGAATATCTTTGAAGTAGTCATCCTCCAAAGTGGTTCCTTTTCCCAAAATTTCTGCAAAGGAAGACTGTTGTGGTGCTTGATTTATAGTGGATTTGCTATGTGCTTTCTTTTTTGGGACCTTATTTGTCCCAAAAGGTACTGAGTTTTTGTACTGAGATTTGGTTTCGAAGAGTTTTGCGCCACAGTTCCGCGTTGCACATTTGAGTAAGTTGATGAAGCTACGGAAACCGGCTATGAGCTGCGCTGACGGATTCTGTTCTCCCCACTCCACTATTTCTTTAGTCTTTGATATGTTTAGCTACCTTTTCTTCGGCAGTCGTTTCCTAAGGCAGGGTTCGTCGCTGGTCGTCTTCCCACAAAAGAGTTGCACGTTGTTTGCTGGAGCCAAATTTTGCAAAGTCACTATTCCTCACTCGTAATGGTTGCCTGTCGGTTAATCAGAGAGGTAGTGAGAGAGAGGTTGCAGCCATCCAGATTTTTCTTCGATAGTGTGTTGGCACGCATCTGTCGAACCAGTTTCACTTGGAGAGAGGATTCGCTTCGCCGAATTGAGTTGATTAATTTGGGTTGGACAATGTATCGCAATTCCCCACCCAGAATTCATTTGAGTTCCGTTCATTGCTAGCTTGATGTTGTCATAATTTTCGTCGAGATCAATCTATCCTTTTGATCCAGGTACTCTTCCGCAGGAGCTGTTTCATTATCTAAAGAATATTGTTAATTTTTCTATTATGTCAAATTTGATCTTTTAGAAGTAGTACTTATATTGCTTAAAGTTGTATTAGGACACCTTCCGAAGTGGGCTTCAAAGTGACTAACTTTAGTTTTAAGTTGTTTGCATATACTCATTTGATAAATTATATATCTCATTGCTTGTTCTAAATTGATGTCTTTATCTTTGTTTAATTTGGTGAACGTTAGTCGGCGTTTAACTTTTTCGGATCATTCGCTCCATTAAAGCAATAGCCTTATGGTCATTCGCAGGCGCCTCTTAAATGTCAAGGTTTTTTAGCGCAAAAAGAGCGTACTTATTTTCCAATTCAAGAGCGTGCCTTAGCGAGCGCATTGTTCGTGGTACACTGTGAAAATTTACATAGTCTCTTATGAGTTTAACTATGTTTCCTCCAACAGCTTTTTGAAATACTTCTGCGGATGTAAATTTAGAGTAACGATAAATACATATGATTTCTTCGAACGATGTTCTTTCATGAATGATATAAGTTCTCTATGATCAGTAATAACAGTAAAGTTTTTTCCAAAAAAGTAAAATTTGGAGTGTTCCACAAACCAAACTGCGCGAAGCGAATGCAATTGTCTTTCAGCCGTTTACTGTTATAATGTGGCTCCTGAACCGGCGTGTGAAGCATCACATTTAACACGTGTTTCTGAATTGGGTTCATAATGTGTCTTTTGTGCTCATTCTTCAATTTGTTGTTCAATTTTCTCAGAGTGAACATCATAATTGGTTGTGCAATTTGTTGCATTTCTAAAGTAAAGTTCCAAATGGATGGCAAAAAAAGCAAGATCTAATTTTGCTTATTTGATGTACAGAACATAATAGGGAATGTAATTGGGTATTATTACTTTGTGGCTGGGTTAAGTGATGTAATAGCTGCAGTTTTGCTTTCGAGGGGCGAAAGACTGCTTTAAGTAGAACGATTAGCGGGCTATAAAGCAGATGCTCGTGTTTGTATTGTTCGAATTTTTGAAAAGATTGCAACTTGGAAGGTTAAATCTGAAAATCTGCCGGTTTGATCTTACTTTCATCAATAAATTTGAGCTTGTAATATTGCATATTTGTGACCGATTGAGGAGAAAAGCCATTATATGTGACGATTAGATCTTGTACTCCAGAATTTGGGTTGGATATGTTGCGTTTATTAATTGTGATTGGTTGTTTCAATGGTACTGGGAGGGAAAAGAATTAATTATTCAAGAGTATGATTAGATTTGTAATGGAACTGTGTATGATAATCTAGAATTATAAAAGACAAAACATCCCGCTGTGTTTTTTGTGTATCCAAATTTCTTGACCAATAAATGGCGAAGGATCTGTTTTGACTCTGGAAATGCGTTAAGCTGCCGCCTGTGGGTGAAAGATTGATTTGTCTTGTTCGACAATTATTTCAAACGAAGAAGTAATTTTTGATGGCTTAAGTAAATCGTGCTCTCTTTGTTTTTATACTGGTGTTATTGTATACGGTTTCGTTATTCGTTGTTTAGCCCAAAACAGGTCGTTGTTTTCCGTTATTGTGATTTCCAAAGAGGGTTTCCGTTATTGTGATTTCCAAATTTGGGTCTAACTAAGAGGTAATGTGGGATAAGTCCATGTGGCATCTGTTTGTTTTCCGATGCAGTGATGAGAATGCTGATCTGGGTCAAGGGCTGGGGAATTAGAATTTAAAATTATTATCGGCGGTGTACCTTGAGAACTGAGTTGTAAAGAACTTTGACAAAAATGGTGACGAATTTATTATATTAAGTGAGCGATTCCCTTGAGCCTGTGAAAGTAATTGCTCAATGTTAGTGATTGGTCCTTGTGGAGGATTAAAGGGGTTATATGCAATTTGTGATGGAGTTGTTGAGGAAAATTGAGAGCTTAGTGGCTCTGAGTTTGATCTTTCTGAAATAAGACTAATGTCTTGAGGTTCGTTTATTTTCCATACAGTGTGTATTGGTTGTGGAAGTTCTAAGCTTTGAGTTTTGCGTTTGTTTGCAAAACATATTGGTGGAGTTGAGAAGTGTGGCGTGATAGAATAATTTTGAAAACCTCTGGTGTGGTGCTCTCGGTGGAGCAGGAATCATTGGTCTTTCTGGAAAAGTTGTCTTTTCGATTAAGCTTGAGATTGACGAAAAAGTCTGTGTGTTTTCTTGTTGTTGTTGTGTTTGCGCTCGTTGCACTTGCGCTTGAATCTGGAAGGTGGGTATCGTATTACTGATTTTAGTAAAAATTCCAGACGGGTGTCCAGTATTACGAGGTCTATCTGCAGTGGTAATGACCGATTAGGGGTGTTCATCGGTTTCTGGTGCATGTGATTTTTTTGAAGAGTTCAAATGAATACTTTTTTTGGGGGGTTGTTTAGTGGCATTAATCTCTGTCTAAGACAATTAGCACAAAAGATTACTTTATAGTGATTAATAGAGAGAATTACTGTTTTTAAAAGGTTTAAATGAGATATAAAAACTCTGACTGCTGCGATTGGGTGATTATGGTGGAGAAAAATATGCTGGTATATGAGATCTAAAAAAATCAGGGAAGAAAACTGTTAGGAGTTCTTTAATAGTGTTGTTTTTCTTTCAAATGGAAAAAAATATAGAGGTAGTCATATTTGTTTTGTGAAATGTTGTTTTGTTGTTCATCCAACTTTTTAGGAGATCTTTAACATCTTTAATATCACAGGAAGCTAGAATAGCATCTAATTTTGTTGTATATACTATATCTGTATAAAGTAACTCAGAGATTTTTGGCGTTGCTTGAGGTGGAAATATTGGTAGATAGAAAAGAGCAATATGATCGCTGTTAAAGTCTTTTATATAAAAAACGCACAAGAAGGTGTGAGTTTAGGATGTGGTCAGTTTAGGATGTGGAAAGTTTAAAAAAATTTAAGAAATCGTATGTGTTTTGTCTTTAAACTTTGTATATATGTAAAAGGGGCAACGTAAAATATTCTACAAAAAAATTCCCGTATCTGTTGAGAGGTTTTTTGCACACCTGTTCAAGTGTTTGCAGTGGAGGACTTTCAGTAAGCGAATTGAAAAATGTTTTGGAGAGAATACAATGCTTTGAGCTGTTTTGAAGATTGTCGATTGCTGCTGTGAACAGGTTGAACCTAGCTTTTAGAAAAGGAGAAGTGAGCTTATGCTCGTTGTAGTTGATACTTAAAGAAAATAAAAACTGCTCAGTGAGACTGTTTGCTATGAAACTTGTAGTGGAGCTCAGAGTTCCTAATCTTTATGAAAGATACTAAGAAACAAAATACTTTGGAAGAGACAGTTGAGAATGGAAAAGGAAGATAGAATATAAATGAGATTTGAGATTTTGAGAAGGCAGAAGAAGTTTTTGTCTTTGGGAGCTAGAAAGAAGTTAGAATATAGTTGAGATTTTTAGAAGGTAAGAGAAGGTCTTGAGAGAAGAGAGAAGAGAGACAGAGAGAAAGAGAACAACTGAGTTGTAAAAAAGAAAGACTGTGGAATAATTTTAGACGACACTGTTCGGCCTTACTGCGATTTTTCTCGGGAAGAAAAAGTAACCGAGTCATATCTCGTTAAGTTAGTTAGATTGTTGTGGGGGGATGGGTTTCCCATACCGATCTTTGGGTTGGTTATCAACTTAATTTTTTGTTAATTTAATTTTCTTTGTACTCGCGGTGAATGTCCTGTTATCCCCTATTTTCATTTCCTGATGGAGGTTTGTAATTATGCTGAAAAAGCAGGTGGAAAGATTGTTCTCAAGTCGAGGTATCTTGAGATAATGGTTTTGTCAATATTCCCAGTGTAAGTAATATTATTAGGGGGAGAGGGTTGAGTGATCTATCCAAATTCTCACTCTCATTGTGGAGAAATTTACTTTTGTGTTTTTGTTTAGATTCCATTTATGGGTATTTTACACGTTATGCTAAGTTGGATTCAGCTAAGTAAAGCAAGAGACGACATTTTAAATGGAATAATAGTGGTATATGTGTGCATTACTGGTTTGTGGTTCGTGAAGGCAAAATTTTTGACTGTGGTCTCTGCAGTCTTTTGTCGGTTGCTTTCGTAAGCGAATTGTTCAAGTATTGTACTTTTCCGAGTTAGGATCGGGTAGTCTAGACGCGTTATATGATGGTTGGGGGCAGTGTTTGTTAAGGTCTGATGGTAGAGTTGGTCTGTCTGGACTAAAGAGACAGAATTCGTTTCGGTGATAGTCGGTTTCTTTAGATGAATTTGTAAGAGAGAGTTGTCGGTAAAAAATTTCTTCCTTTGTTCTTGATCAAATAAAACTTTTGGGTAATATGGAACAACATTACTGTGATGGCGGTGTATTTGTTTGCCTGAAAAGTCCTCAAGCTTATATGTTACCATAGTAGGAGTATCAATATTTTTGTAATGACTAAACTTTTGTGGTTGCTTGATACCCATACCTGTGGAGCTTTATCAACAATTAATAAATAAGAGTTAATTTTTAGTTGTTGAGCCGTTCTAAAACGGCGGTGCATAAATGATCGAATGTGTTTGTTTTTGTTTAAAAATTTGTGTTCTTCATTATAGTCATGTGAGTGCTTTTTTTCAATGTTAAAGAACCAATGTGCGAAAGTTCCTTTCTGTATTTGTTAATCTGCAGGTGATGACCTAGGTGGTCTTTATGGGTGTGATTTGCTAAGATCTACACTAGAGTGTTGTGTTGGTTAACAATTTCCAATATTATCTGTTGTGGAAGATAATTTAAACATTATTGGTTTCTTTGGTTTAATACCGAAAACAATTTCATATGGGAAAGGATCCATATTTGTTCTAACTTGTGAGATAAACGCATAAGGGTAAGTTTTTTGTGACCATATATCGTCCTGGGTGTCTAAAACAATACGAGAAAATGTGTTTAATTGTCTATTGATGTTTTCTACTGGGCCGTTTGAGCATGGTGCATAAGGTGTACGTTGTTTAAACTGTATTTTCTAAACGCGATAAAAATGTTTGAATTCTCTGTTAATGTATTCATTTCCATTATCATAGGCTAAGATATCTGGATTTCCGATTTCAACAATCCAGTGGTCAAATAAAACGAATAGTGCCTTTACTGCATCATTTCTTGGTAAAGGGTGAAGAACTATATAGTGAGAGAATGTATCTACAATGACGTAGATGTATGAACTTCCATCCGAAGATGGAGTAGTAGGTCCTTTTGTGTTCATTGAGATACGATGACTGAAGCATGGTAAAACTTCTAAGAATGGCTGCTGACGGAACATTAAGAGGTTTGGCATGGATTTGCTTGTTTGGCAACCCAAGCAATCTTGAGTAGGAATTGCTATCCATTTTCTATTGTTAGGAAAATAGTATTCTCTTGTGAGAGTTGCGCGGGTTTTTTTCACGGCCAGGTTGACTTGAGAGATTGTGTTTGAGAGCTCTTTGGAATACTGTTAGATTTAAGGAAAGTGGGAGGCAAATTTATGGTGGTTCTGTTTCTGTAATGTAATCAAATAATTGGTTTGATTTATGTATAATTAAAGGTTGAAAATGGCGATAAAATTTTCGAAGTCCCCTGTTTGCTCAAATGGTTAGTGTGGGAGTAACCGGGCGCCGTTTGTACGGTTTCCAGAGAAAAACTTCTCTTAAATCTGGGCCTCGTTGTTGTGTTTCGTACAAAAAGGTTTCCGTTATTTTCGTTTTATCTATGTAGAAAGAGTTATAAAATTTTGATGAAATAGATATCAAATCTTCCATTGCTCAGGTGAAAATTTTGTTCTATTTGTTCATTCTGCGTAATTGGTATTTTGTGAGTTAGTCGTAGTTGGTTCTGTTTTGTTCAATTTTTTGGTGATACGATGACTGAAGTATGTGGAGACTTCTAAGAATGGCTGCTGAGGGCTTTGGCATTGATTTGGCCTGCTGAGGTGGTTTAGCATGGAATTGCGTTTTTGGCAATCCAATCAATCTTGTGTAAGAATTGCTATCCATGTTCTAATATTAGGAAAATAGTTTGCTCCTGCAATTATGGCTTGAGTTTTCTCACAACCATGATGACCTGAGACATCGTGTGTGAGACTTTTTTGGGATACTGTTGGATTTAAAGAAAGTGGGAGGCAAATGGCGATAAAAATGTAGAAGTCCCTTGTTTGCTCATACTGATAGTGTTGGTGTAACGGGGCATTTTTTGTGCCGTTTCATGAGAAGAATTTGTCCTAAAACTTGATCTTGTTGTTGTGTTTCATAAAGAAGGATTCTTTTATTTTCGTTTTTTTTTCTATATAGAAACAGATACAAAGTTCTGATGATATAGGTGTCAATTATTTCACTGCTGAGGTGAAAAATTTGTTCTATTTAATAATTCCGCGTAATTGGCGTTTTGTGAATTAGTCGTAGTTGGTTTTGTTTTGTTCAATTTTTTGGTGATACGATGATTGAAGTATATGAAAACTTCTAAAGATGATTGATGAGTGGCCCTTAGGAGGTTCGGCACGGATTTGCTTGTTTAACAATCCCCGAATTTTTGTGTAAGAATTGCTATCCATATTCTAATATTAGGAAAATAGTTTCTCCTGTAATTTTGGCGTGAGTTTTCTCACGACCATGACGACCTGAGGAGATAGTGTGTGAGACTTTTTTGGGATACTGTTAGGTTTAAAGAAAGTGGGAGGCAAAATTTCGGTAGTTCTATTTCTGTAACGTAATATAGTTATTGGTTTGATTCGTTTATAATTAAATCTGAATTCGGCGATAAAAATGTAAAGTGTTTGCCCTTGTTTGATCATATTGTTAGTTTGGGAGTAACCGGGCAATTTTTGGTGACGTTTCCAGAAAAGAATTTGTCCTAAAACTGGGTCTTGTTGTTGTGTTTCGTAAAAAAGGATTTAGTTGTTTTTGATTTTTCTATGTAGAAACAGTTACTAATTTCTGGTAATATAGTTATGAAATCTTTCATTGCTGGAAATAAAATTTTTTTCTTATTTGAAAAATCCGCTTATTTGGCTTTTTGTGAATCAGTTTTAGTTGGTTTTGTTTTGTTCATTTTTAGTGTAATATCTATATCTTGTACTCCTAGATATATCTCCTCATAAAGTTGTTTGTAATAATTGTTTAGTTCTTTGATTGTGAATAAGTTTTAAAGATTTTGTTGAGTTTTCAGTGTAAGAGACAGGAAAATAAACATTATTCTCAAGTTTTACTTTGAAATAGTTGTCTTTTTTGCGAAGATACATGGGAAAATATGGTGATTCCGCAGTTGATTCTTTAGTTATATTTGAAACAACTTTATGGAACTGTATTTGTGGAGTTTGTTCATTTTTTAACACAAAGAATGTTATTGATTCTGGCTATCCAACTGTTTTCAGACGGTGTTCATCTTGGGTTGTCGTTGTGAGTGAGCAACCTAATAAATCCGGAAGTGAGAGATTTTTCCCTTCTGTCCAAACAATGCGTGAGTTCACAAAGTTTCAATAAAACAAATTGAAGTTAATAAAATCTGTGATTGGGTTTTTTTCTGTGTTAATAGAAATAGTATGGGGTTATGATCTGTTTACAGTACAATAGGGTGCAGTGTCAATTGTATAAGGAATTAATTTTCCGAGAGTGCATAACTTATTGCAGAACATTCTTGCAAATTTGCGGAGAGTTTAGGTACTGCTGTTGAGAAAAGACGTGAGTTTGCTAATATTAGTCCCATTTTATCTAATTAATTTCTTCTGAATTAAAGCAGCACCTATACAATAGTTTCAGGCATGGCATAAGATATAAAAGAGTTTTTCAGTGTCAAGGATTAAATACGTAGTGTTCCGTCTGTGAGTTCTTTCATGACTTTGTCAAAAGCTGGAACTCTGGTGTCCATTTAAAGTCAACTGTATCTCTTAGTTGGAGATAAAACTTTCAAGAGTTACTCGTGGATTATATATATATATATATATATATATATATATATATAAATATAAATATATATATATATATATATATATATATTTATACATATACATATATATATATATATATATATATATATATATATATATATATATGTATATATGTATATACATATTTATATATATATATATATATATATATATATATACATATACATATATATATATATATTATATATATATATATATATATATATATATATATATATATATATATATATATATATATATATATATATAAATATATATATATATATATATATATATATATATATATATACATATATACATATATATATATATATATATATAAATATATATAATATTATATACGTTTCTGTATATATATCTAAAACAATTTTGTATTTCCTTTTTTGTTGTTGGTAGTTTTAGAAATCCGTCAATTTTTAACTGATAAATGTGATTTTTCAAACCTGGTGTCCTAAGAACTTTTCTGGTTCTAAGAAGAGGAAAGATTTATCTGGTGCAGCTTTGTGATTTTCGGTTTCTTCGATCTGGTGATATTTATCGAGAGTTTGTAACATTGTGCCAGTTTTGGTCTCTTGAATAAAGACATCGTCTAGATACCGCATACACTTGTTTTGGCGTTTTATTGGTTTCAATATACTACTCAAGAATGATGAGAATGCGGCTGGGCCGATAGAAATAACATAGAATAATCGTTTAATACAATATTGTTGCCTGCAATGACAAAGTTTGTTAACCTTTGTGAAGTTTTTTCTATTGGCATTTGATTATGAGAAAACAGGTCCTATTGGCCATTGAGAAAACAGGTCCTTTAATCTGTGTTGAAATAATTTGTTTTGGCTTTATTGGCCCAGTACATTTTGTTTCGACAATCAATGTCTTTATTTGACTGGCGTCTAGTAAAATTTTTAGTGATTCTTCTTTTTATGTTTTATCAAAGGGTTGATGTATGTGTTTCCTGTAGCTTTTGTATCTGTGTTCATCTGCAATTATATCAAAATGCTTGAGGATATCGAGTAAGGGATACCTGTGGCACGTTGTTTCTTGAAGACTACCTTAACTTTCCAGGGCAGATTGTATTCTACTTTGCTTTTTCCGCTGTCAAATTTAGAGGTTGCATAACAATTTTTGTATGGAAACAAAAGTGGAGCTAAGTGTTCAAATTGTTCTTGTTTGAGTTTTTGGTGTATGAGGTTAAACATTTGAAGAATTGGTTTTTCTGTTGCTGTGAACAAAGATGTGTCAAAGGGTACTTGAAATGTTTCTTTATGTGCTTTGTAGTCTCGTTCTTGTTGTTTTGTTAAATTTAAACAGTATAGTTTTTTAAGTGTTTCTGACGTACCATGTGTATGGTATTTTGTCGTATGAGCATCCATCAATTCTTTAAATTTCGTTAATACTATATTTTGCAGTTTGATTAGCTATTAGTGAAACATCGTATTGTGCATATCCGATAAGTCTTTCGATGAGTGTAAGTGGGTTGTTTTAAGGGTTTTGAATTAGAATCTCTATGAAGAATTGAAGAGAACTCTAGGTTATACAAATCCATTATCGAGAAGAACCTATTTTTTGTAACGGTATAAATGATAAATCTGCTTTGAAAAGATGACGTTGATTTGCGTAGCTACTTTTGCATTCATATGCGGTAACGAAAAATGTTTTATAATGCGATGTTAAAATGGTTGAAAATAAAGAGTGTGATCTCGAACAAATGGAAATAGTCGTAAATAACATAGTGGTGGTTTCTTCGATGATTCATAAAATTTAGGGATTTTCGTATCGTAGTTATGTTTTATCTCTAATGTATGAGTTTAGGATTTTATCGACTGAACCTTTTTTTTACAGGAATGGTGTTCCTAGAGTATTGATTTTTGTGTTAGACACATGAAACATTAAGCTGAATATTTCTCTTGGTGTTTTCGGTGTTCTGTTACGTTTTGATTTAGATCGAGTTTTACGGTTCAATAAGATTGTAATTTAGTATTATTTCCTTTGGAGACAGAAAAGGTAGATGTGTCAATTGCAGTTTGTGATGTTCTTTGATTTTTTTTGTAAGTGTCCTCATTAAGTAAAATTATTGTAGCTCCTGAATCAATTAAGAAGTCAATCTCAAAATGCGGTGGAGATATTGTTCTTGTATATTCGTTTGATGGTTGTGTACACAATGTGAAGGGTAGTACCCAAATTTTGCTCTTACGTTAATTTGAAAGAGGGTTTTCTGCTGCTAAAGTATTAAATTCTTCTTGGCTGTTGAAAAATTTGTTCTTTGTATCTTGGTTTAATTGTAAAAGAAAATCCTTGAACTGTTCTTCAAATAAAATTTCTTCAAAAATATTTTGAGTTTCAGTCTTTTCTGTATAAGACGTGTTGCTATTTGTTATTTCTTGGTCTAAACGTTAATTAAGTTAGTTTTTTATATTTCTAAGGCTGTTTCCTGAGATTGATCGTAAAGAGCGATTTCAATCTCTATTATAATTAGGCGATTGCGTTCTTGAGCAATTAGTTTAGTTTAATGTTGATTAATTGTTCTGAAAATTTCGTGTTCTGGTTATGATGAACCTAATCTACTTGGTGGTTTAGAGTTATTATATCTGTAATATGGTTTTGAGTTGGTGTTAGAAATACTTATAGGGCTTCTATGTCGAGAAGTGTCTCGATTGTCCCTACTGCTATCTCTTGAACGATATGCAATTGGTAACGGTTTACCAGTCTTGTTATTTGATGTGACTTTTTCATTGGGAAGACTTTGGTTGTCTTTCATGGCTTGATTAAATGTCTTTTCTTCTAAGTTGGGTTTATCGAGTGATTTTGTACCTTTTATCAGGGCAAATAGATATATTACGTCCGGATCTTACTACGTCGCAATTTTTACACAATTTTAGGAATAGTGGTTTGCCTTTAAAATTTGGGATCATTTGTGCCGTTCTACGTTGTTTTTCTAGGCTATGTGTTGTTCCATTGTTCAGATATCATCTAGAATGAGATAATGTATTTCCTTGGTTATATTGTTTATTGATGATTGGTTTTGTTTGTTCTCCTGAAACTTTCTAAAAGTAATTTTGCTTGTGTCTGCGATTGTTGATTATCAAATTACTTCTGAAATTCTCAGCAAAAAGCTTGCCAGTTTTTTTTTGTTTCCAAGTGATAAATGTGAATACCATTGTTGTGCAGGGCCGATTAATGCTTTTTGTATCATGGCGATTCGTTTTATAATCCACGGTTCATGATACGTCGAAACGATCTGTTCTGGATCTGCTGTAATTGCCATTTTGCTGTGATAGCATTAAGAAAATTTTCTATTGTATATGTTGTGTCAGTACCATCAAACGGTTGTAGGGATTATTTCATTGGTACTGAGCCTCCTAAATAAAGGTATCATTTGTGAATTTCTCATTACAACTGATAGAGATGTTTGTGTTGACACGGCTTGTAGTTAATACGGCGCCGGAGCGTTTGTTTTTTGTTAATTATTTTGTGAATTAAGTTTTCCGGCAAAACTTAACATTTTTTTTGTGGCGTCAGTTGAGTATTTTGATTATTCGTTGACGAACATATTTTGATTATTCGTTGACGAACAGTCGTATTTAAAATCACTTTTTCAGTATTAAAGTGAACTGAATTTTGTCTTTGTAGACGAGGTAATGGTGTATTTACATTGGGTAAAGATGGGAGAGCAGTTTTTAGTTGATCTGAGCTTTATATTAGTTCAGTTGAACATATTGGTTGTAATTTTGGTAATTTTCATATTTGTTATGGTTCAGTTAGAATAAAAATTTTTATTTATATTATGTTTATTCTTATAATTATTATTTTTATCAATATTATTGTTATTATTTTACTATTATTGTTATTATTATTGTTATTATTATTATTATTATAATTATTATTATTATTATTATTATTATTATTATTATGAGTATTATTATTTTTTTTATTATTTTCCAAATCTATCAGTGATAACCTATTTATTGTATGCGATGAAAATAAGGTTCCATCATCTAATGATGTTGAAATAAAGTCTGTTTCAGTGTTTTCTTTTAGATTTTTATCCATAGGTTGTGTGTGTATTATCGTTTTTATTATTTAGTTGATTAGTGGTGCTTCCAGAGATTTTTTTTTTGTAATCTCCGTAATATTTGTAAATGTAAAGAGTTGATTTTGATAGTTATGATTTCTCAAGGTGATCTAAGAGTGTTCGATTTTATATTAATGTATCTTTCATTCAGTACTTCTGTAAGTGTTTTGAAATATTCTGGGAACCAATTTGGATCATAGATATATTGTAGTACGTCTGTCAATTAAGTGTTGGTTTTTTAGCTAAGAGTTCTGTAGCTGAGAAAATATTGCGTATAGGACTTTTCTAGAAGCGGTCTTCATACCAAGATTAAAATAGAGCTTAAAATTGCTTTTATAATGTGGTTAAAGCCTTCTTTTTCTTGTCCAGCTCATTTTTGAACATTTTCTTCTCTTGATTGAACAGCTGCAGTATTTATTTTAGATGGTAGTCGTTTTAAAAATTCAAATTGAGTTTCTAAATGCGAATCCTCAGTATGGGGTAAGCTGGTTCTAAGAAGAGGAAAGTTTTATCTGGTGCAGCTTTGAGATTTTTGGTTTCTTCGATCTGGTGATATTTATCGAGAGTTTGTAACATTGTGCCAGTTGTGGTCTCTTGAATAAAGACATTGTCTAGATACCTCATACATTTGTTTTGGCGTTTTATTGGTTTCAATATACTACTCAAGAATGATGAGAATGCGGCTGGGCCGATAGAAATAACATAGAATAATCGTTTAATACAATATTGTTGCCTGCAATGACAAAGTTTGTTAACCTTTGTGAAGTTTTTTCTATTGGCATTTGATTATAAGAAAACAGGTCCTATTGGCCATTGAGAAAACAGGTCCTTTAATCTGTGTTGAAATAATTTGTTTTGGCTTTATTGGCCCAGTACATTTTGTTTCGACAATCAATGTCTTTATTTGACTGGCGTCTAGTAAAATTTTTAGTGATTCTTCTTTTTATGTTTTATCAAAGGGTTGATGTATGTGTTTCCTGTAGCTTTTGTATCTGTGTTCATCTGCAATTATATCAAAATGCTTGAGGATATCGAGTAAGGGATACCCGTGGCACGTTGTTTCTTGAAGACTACCGTAACTTTCCAGGGCAGATTGTATTCTACTTTGCTTTTTCCGCTGTCAAATTTAGAGGTTGCATAACAATTTTTGTATGGAATCAAAAGTGGAGCTAAGTGTTCAAATTGTTCTTGTTTGAGTTTTTGGTGTATGAGGTTAAACATTTGAAGAATTGGTTTTTCTGTTTCTGTGAACAAAGATGTGTCAAAGGGTACTTGAAATGTTTCTTTATGTACTTTGTAGTCTCGTTCTTGTTGTTTTGTTAAATTTAAACAGTACAGTTTTTTAAGTGTTTCTGACGTACCATGTGTATGGTATTTTGTCGTATGAGCATCCATCAATTCTTTAATTTCGTTAATACTGTATTTTGCAGTTTGATAATCTATTAGTGAAACATCTTATTGTGCATATCCGATAAGTCTTTCGATGAGTGTAAGTGGGTTGTTTTAAGGGTTTTGAATTAGAATCTCTATGAAGAATTGAAGAGAACTCTAGGTTATACAAATCCATTATCGAGAAGAACCTATTTTTTGTAACGGTATAAATGATAAATCTGCTTTGAAAAGATGACGTTGATTTGCGTAGCTACTTTTGCATTCATATGCGGTAACGAAAAATGTTTTATAATGCGATGTTGAAATGGTTGAAAATAAAGAGTGTGATCTCCAACAAATGGAAATAGTCGTAAATAACATAGTGGTGGTTTCTTCGATGATTCATAAAATTTAGGGATTTTCGTATCGTAGTTATGTTTTATCTCTAATGTATGAGTTTAAGATTTTATCGACTGAACATTTTTTTACAGGAATGGTGTTCCTAGAGTATTGATTTTTGTGTTAGACACATGAAACATTAAGCTGAATATTTCTCTTGGTGTTTTCGGTGTTCTGTTAGGTTTTGATTTAGATCGAGTTTTACGGTTCAATAAGATTGTAATTTAGTATTATTTCCTTTGGAGACAGAAAAGGTAGATGTGTCAATTGCAGTTTGTGATGTTCTTTTTTTTTGTAAGTGTCCTCATTAAGTAAAATTATTGTAGCTCCTGAATCAATTAAGAAGTCAATCTCAAAATGCGGTGGAGATATTGTTCTTGTATATTCGTTTGCTGGTTGTGTACACAATGTGAATTGTAGTACCCAAATTTTGCTCTTACGTGAATTTGAAAGAGTGTTTTCTGCTGTGAAAGTATTAAATTCTTCTTGGCTGTTGAAAAGTTTATTCTGTGTATCTTGGTTTAATTGTAAAAGAAAATCCTTGAACTGTTCTTCAAATAAAATTTCTTCAAAAATATTTTAAGTTTCAGTCTTTTCTGTATAAGACGTGTTGCTATTTGTTATTTCTTGGTCTAAGCGTTATTTAGTTAGTTTTTTATATTTCTAAGGCTGTTTCCTGAGAATGATCGTAAAGAGCGATATCAATCTCTATTATAATTAGGCGATCGCGTTTTTGAGCAATTAGTTTAGTTTAATGTTGATTAATTGTTCTGAAAATTTCGCGTTCTGGTTATGATGAACCTAATCTACTTGGTGGTTTAAAGGTATTATATCTGTAATATGGTTTTGAGTTGGTGTTAGAAATTCTTATAGGGCTTCTATGTCGAGAACTGTCTCGATTGTCCCTACTGCTATCTCTTGAACGATAGGCAATTGGTAACGGTTTACCAGTCTTGCTATTTGATGTGACTTTTTCATTAGGAAGATATTGGTTGTCTTTCATGGCTTGATTAAATGTCTTTTCTTCTAAGTTGGGTTTATCGAGTGATTTTGTACCTTTTATCAGGGCAAGTAGATATATTACGTCCGGATCTTACTACGTCGCAATTTTTACACAATTTTAGGAATTGTGGTTTGCCTTTAAAATTTCGGATCATTTGTGCCGTTCTACGTTGTTTTTCTAGGCTATGTGTTGTTCCATCGTTCAGATATCATCTAGAATGAGATAATGTAATTCCTGGGATAAATTTTTATTGATGATTGGTTTTGTTTGTTCTCCTGAAACTTTCTAAAAGTAATTTTGCTTGTGTCTGCGATTGTTGATTATCAAATTACTTCTGAAATTCCCAGCAAAAAGCTTGCCAGTTTTTTTTGTTTCCAAGTGATAAATGTGAATACCATTGTTGTGCAGGGCCGATTAATGCTTTTTGTATCATGGCGATTCGTTTTATAATCCACGGTTCATGATACGTCGAAACGATCTGTTCTGGATCTGCTGTAATTGCCATTTTGCTGTGATAGCATTAAGAAAATCTTCTGTTGTATATGTTGTGTCAGTACCATCAAACGGTTGTAGGGATTATTGCATTGGTACTGAGCCTCCTAAATAAAGGTATCATTTGTGAAATTCTCATTACAACTGATAGAGATGTTTGTGTTGACACGGCTTGTAGTTAATACGGCGCCGGAGCGTTTGTTTTTTGTTAATTTTTTTGTGAATTAAGTTTTCCTGCAAAACTTAACATTTTTTGTGGCGTCAGTTGAGTATTTTGATTATTCGTTGACGAACATTGGGCAGTCGTATTTAAAATCACTTTTTCAGTATTAAAGTGAACTGAATTTTGTCTTTGTAGACGAGGTAATGGTGTTTTTACATTGGGTAAAGATGGGAGAGCAGTTTTTAGTTGATCTGAGCTTTAGATTAGTTCAGTTGAACATATTGGTTGTGATTTTAGTAATTTTCATATTTGTTATGGTTCAGTTAGAATATAAATTTTTATTTATATTATGTTTATTCTTATAATTATTATTTTTATCATTATTATTGTTATTATTTTACTATTATTGTTATTATTATTGTTATTATTGTTAATATTATTATTATTATTATTTTTTTTATTATGAGTATTATTATTTTTTTTATTATTTTCCAAATCTATCAGTGATAACGTATTTATTGTATGCGATGAAAATAAGGTTCCATCATCTAATGATGTTAAAATAAAGTCTGTTTCAGTGTTTTCTTTTAGATTTTTATCCATAGGTTGTGTGTGTGTGTATTATCGTTTTTATTGTTTAGTTGATTAGTGATGCTTCCAGAGATTTTTTTGTTGTAATCTCCGTAATATTTGTATATGTAAAGGGTTGATTTTGATAGTTATGATTTCTCAAGGTGATCTGTGAGTGTTCGATTTGATATTAATGTATATTTTCATTCAGTACTTCTGTAAGTGTTATGAAATATTCTGGGAACCAATTTGGATCATAGATATATTTCAGTACGTCTGTCAATTAAGTGGTGGTTTTTTGGCTAAGAATTCTGTAGCTGAGAAAATATGGCGTATAGGACTTTTCTAGAAGCGGTTTTCATACCAAGATTAAAATTGAGCTTGAAATTGCTTTTATAAGGTGGTTAAAGCCTTCTTTTTCTTGTCTAGCTCATTTTTGAACATTTTCTGCTCTTGATTGAACAGCTGCAGTATTTATTCTAGATAGTAGTCGTTTTGAAAATTCAAATTGATTTTCTAAATGCGAATCCTCAGTATGGGGTAGTTGTGCATTTATTTTTTAAGGATTTCAAATAGTGTATCTCATAATGGGCTAAAGAAAATGGCATAAAGATGTAAGATAAATCTTTTTGTGATGGGGACACAAATAAGATTAATTTAGCCTTTTTTGAGCTTTGTTCGATATATCTCTATGAGATATGAAAAGAAAGCTTTTCGAGAAAATTGTGATGCCTTTTAAGGCAGAGGGAGAAGAAGCTGCCACTCAATACTAAAGTTTTGTTTTTCGAGTTGTAATGCTGTGTTTAGTAATGGATTTATTTCCTCTGCGGTTTGAAATTTTGTGATTTCAAAGGTTTTTTTTATCAGCTATCAGGCGTTTATTTGGTTGTTTAACGACAACTAATTGTAATTCATTGGAATATGCATTCGATTGAGAGGATGTTTCGGCAGTGTGACGGCTCATGTTGAATAATATGTGTGTTTATTTGAGAAATTTTCGTTATTCGTAAGGATTGTGTTTCCTTTTTCTAAAATTGAAATTTCAGTATATGTTGAATAATATTTGTGTTTGTTTGAGAATTATTCGTTATTCGTAAGGATTGTGTTTCCTTTTTCTAAATTTGAAATTTCAGTATATGTTTAAACAGATAAGTATGAAAAGCTAGTTCTACGTTTCTCTTTATTAGGGAAAGCTTACGTTTTATGTGACTTTTTTACGGTGAGAGTTTGTTAACTCACTGGTCGCACTAGGTAAGGAAGACCCTATATGGTCTCTTTTTGCAGCCTTAAGGTTTAAATAGTTAGGTCTACATATTTCTGCGCGCGAGGTAGGCTTACTTAGTTCTCTCAGACTATCCGATTCTACAAAACAGAGAAGATAAACTTCTGTAAATACGGTGGTAATATAATATAACACCGGATTCAGAAAAATACACTTCATGCCACTACTCAGTAGACTGATTGTAGAAATAGTGCTATTTAAAAAAGAATATTGTATTCTCAGTCTCTGATTGGCTGAGGGTGTAAATCTAGTATTTGGACTGCTGCATCACTAATGCACCACGACTTTAAGCACGAGGGGTCATAAAAACTGAATATTACGTCAACATCCCAGCAATCCAATCATTTGTGTACTCAATTGTACAATAAAACTAGCTAATACGTCGTGTGTCAGAAAAAAGGTATTTTATATGTAAGAGACAATCTTCGCTGTCAATGAAGCTTTTTTTACATAACTATAACGAACGCAATAAGTACTCACAATCACTTGTAAATTAAATTTAATTGTTTGCTACTTTGACACTAGTTCTTCAAGAGAACCAGTATATTTGCCCTGTTCTGATCTATCATCTTAATTCGAGAGTTTGAAAGGCAGTTCTCTTTCACACACCTAATTCCCCGTGAACATATAGAAATAGGGAGGGAAAAACACTGTTTTAGGGCTCGTTTATGTTATAGTCCCCCACCCTTATGTCAATCTGTTTGCGCCCCCCAAAAACGCAATTTTTGTTTCTTTTTGATAGTTAGTATATTGTCATCAGAGCTAAATGGAAGGTATTTATGCTTTCGATTACATAAAAAAATAGACCAAGAAAACTGTTCCTGGAGAAACTAAATATCGAATTGATATAAACACACATTATTCAACAGTCGCTTAAGCCATTTGCAAATTGTAATTTCTTTCATACGCAATAACCTCGATACATCCTTATACTGTAAATGCGGCTTGTGTTTAATTGACTATGTGAATGTATGATTTCAATACAATAAGCTATTGTATGTATGAGGGGGTTGCAAATTGTCGTGGGGTGGGGAAAAGAGCCCTGTTTTGTAATGGATAACATAGGGTAAAAAATATTTAAGGGCTAAAAAGTGAAGGTAGTTTCATACGTGTAAATCATTCATTGATTTAGAGCAAAAAATCATTATGATATAGTATTTTAGTTCAGATTAAATTGCCCTTCCTTTCGATATTATCGATATTTCATTTTGTTTTTTCCCGCTGTCTGAACTTATGTCTTGTCATCCAAAACTTCTTTCATCTGCAATCCTCCTTTCGAATTCAGCTATTTAAACATTTCTTATTTTTGCGACGCAAAGCTCAGGTCCAAAACAATTTAATATTTTGCTTAGAAAAATCAATTCTAGAAATTAAGCCTTCAATTCGCTCCGCGAAATCTGTACTAATTTCATAAAGCACGGCATATCGCAGCCAGCAATCAAAGGCACCCCTCTGGGGTTGATGCATTGGGTGACAATCCAACACTAGACAAACCTCTTCATTGATAGTTCAAAATAAAGTAGCCCTGTTAGAAAACTTTGCAGCTCGCAGACCGAATGATCGTCTCTTTTCTGTACACCCGCACTGTCTACACTGTGGACGGTAGATTACCGTAATTTGAGGGAAAGTGCTAATGAGAACCCGAAAAATAACATTCAGCGGAGATGTTTTTTTCATAACAAAACAACTAAGAGCCGAAACAGTTAAACGTTTCGATGAAATACTTAAAGAGCTGGCAGAAGTCTGCGACTTCGAAAAGAAAGAAGAGAGAGACTCATCACAGATATCTTTATACCAAATCTAATAAATGCCGAAAACCGAAAAACAGTTGCTAACAGAGAAACGAGAACCCAGAAAATCTCTTGGACTAGCAATCAACATGGAACTGGCTTTGAGAACTCAAAACCAAATCCAAACTCATTATAAAACCCATGTCCCAGAAAACGTGAACGGATTTAATACCCGGCTAGAACTCGATCCGCGGATTAGTCAAATACGAACTAAATTCCAAAACAAGTCGCTCGACCCCCTCCGTGAATTTTAGGTCACGGAGATAAATCTACTTCACGTGGTAAAACATGCAAAAATTGTGATTTGTTGAATCACGTTGCCAAAATCTGTAGCAAACCGCGCAAACAAAGAAATGTCTCGATCCAAACAAAAAATCAGTAAATCCCGTGGAAGAAGAAAACCCAACGGACGACTCTGTAATTTATGTGCAATCGTTATCAGCTAACAGAAATAACGGTTCAGACTGGGGATGACAGCATGAGCTACAATGTACTCTGGTGTTGAAAAAGGTGAGCCGCTTAACATGCCCATCAACATTGGGAATATATTTTTCCTATAATATATCATTCACGAAGTGCATGTAGCGTTTCGGACAAGTCACGCGCAATGCGAGTAGTAGAGAAAATTCACAAGCAATCTAGAAAAGAAAATGAACAAGCCTCAATTGCTCACGTTCTCAAATGATCCAATTCAGACTAAAGGAAAAATTTGAGGTCCGATGACAAGTAATGGCTGGCATGTCCCAGCTGCAGAATACACGGTATTAGCAGACGGTCTCAAGGCACTAGTTAGCCACGATATCTCTTGGGTTCTGACCAATTTGTGTTTGCAATTACACAACTTCCACCTGCAAAAAGTTAATCGAATATATATTGTTAGAACGTTCTGTCAAATCATTACCCGCATTGGAAGATCAATAAATCATTTAGCGCATTCTAATTTTCATAGACACTTTCAACGAAGATATCAAAATGGAAGATGCAATCCGATTAATTTACAAAATAAAGTGAACCTAGATCTTTCAAAATTACATGATTAGAAACACATCGTGGAACTGACAAGTTGTCCAGATCAGTACTCTATTTCCGCTATTGTAGTCACAGTTGAAAAAAACCTTTCAAAAAAGTTGGCACCAGATTTCAGAACCCTTAATGAAGCTATCCACAAAATTATTTATCGAATGTCAAACATAGAACCGTTAGTCTAATCAATACCTTAACAGATTTGTGATGGCGCACCGCAAGCACTTCTAACAAAAGATCTCAATTATGCATAGAGCCAACTAAATTTACACCCTGAACTGCTAAACATTGTAATTGCAACATAAATTGGCGATTTGATTTGCACACAACCGAATTCAATCGTCTAACTGATATGCCAGCGGATTTCCAAAAGGCAATAGATTGTACTTTATTTGGATTAAAAAATTTTTACTGCTTCTTAGATAACATTATGAGAGTTAGCAAAGGTATAGAACACGAGCACAAAAGTATTTCTTTGATCGTCTTTGTCGAATCGATATGTAAAATCTTAGAATCTACTTACCTAAATGCCTATTTTCAAAACTAGAAACAGATTGGCTTGGCTATCACATTTCACGAACAAGAATTTCGCTAATTGAAAGCAAAACATCTGCATTTTTGTCTCTTGAAGCACCAAGACCTTGAAAATGCTTCGATCATTTCTTGGTTCAGTACATTGCGTTAGTAAAATTATTCCAAATACTGTTGAAATAAGTCACTCATAACGTCTACTATTGATCCCCATTCAAATTTTCATAAAATTCAATTGTCGGCCGCCCAGCAAATTCAAGCCTCAAATACCAAATCAAAACTTAAAAATGCTAAGTGTGCACATTCCGGGCCGCAAATATCAATTAATGCATTCCTCGGTGGGCAAAATCCACCTCAGTAATCATTCTGCAAAGAGAATGAGAGTGAGAAACAGATTGAGGATGCCGAATTCGCTGGACTAACCATTGCCGTCCTATGCCCTTATTTGAGCGCGCAGTCCAGTTGGAAGTGGGCCGCAAAATCTAGGGCAAAAAGAGGTTAAAGAAAAAATTTCAGGGCTTTTACGAGGTGCTGTCGCCGGGTTCTAATCTCGTCAGGGTGAGTCCAACTGCTTCCCAGATTAAAGAGCCCAAAAGTTTGATTGCGACAGACGGCAATGTCAATATTGCGAAAATTGGCATACAAACGGAACACAAACTGAACTTCAGATTCCTCTGAAAATTTCCGCTGGCAGACACGAACTGGAGTTAAACTTGTGGCGGAAAAATTTCAAAGCCACATTAAGGAATTCACAAGAAAAAGAAAGGAAGACAAAAAGATAAACTACAAACGACTTGAACTTGGCAGCGGAGTCAGATTCTTCAAAGCAAATCTAACATGCGCTGTGTGGGGTCGAGTTCCGAAAACTCCTAATTTTGTGACTCAAGAGGACAGAAATCTCCCCCAATTGAACAATCGCCTGGCGAATGGCTCCTACAGGCTACATCATACGCGAGTGCGCCCTTTCCCTTAAAATAAGATTATGGCAACTAATGGCGAATTTATGGCAACTAAGATTATGGCAACTAATGGCGCAACTAATGGCGCATAAAGCGAAGCTACATAACGAATCTGACTCAAATCAATAAACAAAAAAAACTGTTACAACATTATATCTTTAACTATCACTAGAAATCATAATCAGCAAAGTTATTACACTACATTTTCAACTGGTGACCAGCTAATAATATCGTAAGCATCTTGGTATCATCAAAGGTTTCTTGATTTGCAATTTTAATCAAATATCTAAGGAGTACGGCAAACGTGTACATGTCACTATTTATTTAGTGCCCTTCAAAATTATTTTGCCCTTCCTTTCCATAATATCAATATTTCATTTTGTTTTTTCCCGCTTCCAGCTGTCCCTATGTCTGGTCGTCTAAAATTTCCTTCATCTGCAATCCTCGTTTCGAATCCAGCTATTTAAACCTTTCTTATTTTTGCGACGCAAAGCTCAGGTCCAAAATAATTTAATATTTTGCTTAGAGAAATCATTTCTAGAAAAAAAGCCTTCAATTCGCTCCGCTAAATCTGTTCTAATTTAATAAAGCACTAATTTAACAAGCCAGCAAACAAAAGCACCCCTCTGGGGTTGATGCATTTGGCGACAATCCAACAATAGACCCATCTCTTCATTGATAGTTCAAAATAAAGTAGCCCTGTTAGCAAAAAAACATCATATTGGACACCCTACTTGGTCCCAAATCAGAAATGGAAGTTTTGCCAATGGAACCAACTTACGAGGAGACGGTCTGAAGTTCTTCGGCCCAATCTGAACAAACACTAAATGCTAGGAAAGAACAAAGAAACTGAACTGACTGATTAAATGGCAACGCTTGATAGAGATTGCAATAAAATCGGATGAGAAACTTTGGCAGCTCGCAGACCGAATGATCATCTCTCTTCTGTACTTGAGTCTTGGTTTGGAGGGTCGAAGGATGTTTAACAGCAAGAAGCCGCACTGTCTACACTGCGGACAGTAGATTACTGGATTTTGTGGGAAAGGGCTAATGAGACTCCAAAAATATCATTCAACAGAGATGTGATTTTTTATAACGAAACAACTAAGAGCTGAAAGAGTCAAACGTTTCGACAAAATTTTATAGAACTGGCAGCAGTCTGCGACTTCGGAAAAAAAGAGAGACTCATCACAGATATCTTTATGCCAAATCTAATAAATGCCGAAAACCAAAAAAGAGTTAACAGAGACACTAGAACCCAGAAAATCTCTTGGACTAGCAATCAACATGGAACTGGCTTTGAGAACTCAAAACCAAATCCAAACTCATTATAAAACCCATGTCCCGGAAAACATGAACAGATTCAATACCCAGCAAGCACTTGATCTGCGGATTAGTCAAATACGAACTAAATTCCAAAACAAGTCGCTCGACCCCCTCCGTGAATTTTAGGTCACAGAGATAAATCTACTTCACGTGGTAAAACATGCAAAAATTTTGGTTTGTTGAATCACGTCGCCAAAATCTGTAGGAAACCGCCCAAAAAAAGAAACGTCTCGAGCCAAACGAAAAATCAGTAAATGCCGTGGAAGAAGAAAACCCAACGGACGACTCCATGAGCTACAATGTACTCTGGTGTTGAAATAGGTGAGCCGCTTAACATGCCCATCAACATTGGGAATATTTTTTTTCCATAATATACCATTCACGAAGTGCATGTAGCGTTTCGGACAAGTCACGCGCAATGCGAGTGGTAGAGAGAAATCACAAGCAATCTAGACAATGGAAATGAACGAGCCTCAATTGCTCACGTTCTCAAATGACCAATTCAGACTAAAGGAAAAATTTGAGGTCCGATGATAAGCAATGGCTGGCATGTCCCAGCTGCAGAAAACACAGTAGAAGCAGACGGTCCCAAGGCATTAGTCAGCCACGATATCTCTGAACAACTTGGGTTTGCAATTACACAACTTCCACCTACAAAAAGGTAATCAAGTATATAATATTAGAACGTTCTGTGCAATCAAAGAGCAACACGGTTTCCTAAAAAAACTTGCATTGGAAGATGAAGAAATCATTTAGCTAAATCTAATTTTCATAAACACTTTGAAAAAGGAAGACGCAATCCGATTAATTTACAACATGAAGTAAACCTAGATTTTACAAAATTACAAGGTTAGAAAAGCATCGTAGAACTGACAAGTTGTCCAGATCAGTGCTCTATTTCCCCTAGTGTAGTCACAGATAAAAAAAAACCTTTCAAAAAGGTTGGCACCAGATTCCAGAACCCTTTATGAAGCTATCCGCAAAATTGATTATCGAATGCCAAACATAGAACCGTTAGTCTAATCAATATCTCAACAAATTTGTGATGGCGCACCGCAAAACACTCCCGTCAACAATAGATCTCAATTATGCATTCATTCAACTAAATTTACACCCTGAACTGCTAGACATTTAAATTGCAACATAAATTGGCGATTTGGTATGCACATAACTGGATTCAATAGTCGTACTGATATGCCAGCGGATTTCCAAAAGGCAATAGAATGTACTTTATTTGGATTAAAAAATATTTACTGCTTCTTAGATAACATTATGATAGTTAGCAAAGGTATAGAACACGAGCACAAAAGTATTTCTTTGATCGTCTTCGTCGAATCGATATGTAAAATCTTAGAATCAACTTACCTAAATGACTATTTGCAAAACTAGAAACAGATTGGCTTGGCTATCACATTTCACGAACAAGAATTTCGCAAACTGAAAGCAAAACATCTGCAATTTTGTCTCTTGAAGCACCAAGACCTTGAAAATTCTTCCATTATTTCTTGGTTTAGTACATTGCGTTAGTAAAATTATTCCAAATCCTGCTGAAATAAGTCATTCATAACGTCTACTATTGATCCCCATTCACATTTGCATAATATTCAGTTGTCAACGGCCCAGCAAATTCAAGCCTCAAATACCAAATCAAAATTAAACAATGCTAAATATGCACATTCCGGGTCGCAAATATCAATTAATGCAGCCCTCAGTGGGCGAGATCTACCTCAGTAATCAACCTGTGAAGAGAATGAGAGGGAGAAAAAGATTGAGGATGGCGAATTTGTTCGACTAACCATTGCCGTCCTATCCCCTTATTTGAGCGCGCAGTCCAGTTGAAAGTGGGCCGCAAAATCTAGGGCGAAAAGAGATTGAAAAAAAAGTTCAGGGCCTTTACGAGGTGCTGTCGCCGGGTTCCATCCTCGTCAGGGTGAGTCCAACTGCTTCCCAAATTAAAGAGCCCAAAACTTTGATTGCGACAGACGGCAATGCCAATATTGCAAAAATTGGAGCATAAACGTAACACAAACTGAACGTCTGATTCCTCTGAAAATATACGCTGGCAGACACGAACTGGAGTTAAACTTGTGGCGGAAAAATTTCAAAGCCACATTAAGGAATTCACAAGAAAAAGAAAGGAAGACAAAAAGATAAAATGCAAACGACTTGAACTTGGCAGCGGAGTCAGATTCTTCAAATCAAATCTAACATGCGCTGTGCGGGGTCGAGTTCCGAAAACTCCTAATTTTGTGGCTCAAGAGGACAGAAATCTCCCCCAATTGAACAATCGCCTGGCGAATTGCTCCTACAGGCTACATCATACGCGAGTGCGCCTTTTCCCTTAAAATAAGATTATGGCAACTAAAGGCTTATTTTCTATGACTGTTTACAAAGCGAAGCTAAAATGCTAAACAAAAATCGCTAACTCAAATCGCTAAACAAAAAAAACTGTTACAACTCTATATCTTTAACTATCACTAGAAATCATAACCAGCAAATTTATTATACTACATATTCAACTGGTGATCAGCTAATAATATCGTAAGCATCTTGTTATTATCAAACGTTTCTTGATTTGCAATTTTAATCAAATTCTAAGGAGTATGGCAAACGTGTACATATCACTATTTGTTTAGTTCAGTAAAAGTAATATGATGTAGTATTTTAATTCAAATTATTTCGCCCTTCATTTCCCGCTTGTTGAGTTTATATCTGTTCATTCATACTTGACTTTCCGCGTCGTGATAAATGTTTCGTTCAAATATATCATTTGCTGACAAATAATTGAAAGTTCAGTCAACTGCAATCCTAATTTGGAATTCATTTATTTATTTTTTTCTTGATTTTGCGCTGCAAAATTCAGGCCCAAAACGTTCAGGTTTTTTTCTTAGCAAAATCAATTCTAGAAAATAGGCCACCATCTCGCTCCACGAAGACTGTACTAACTTACGACAGGTAGGAAGATCTTATAAAACTTGTGTTGAGCTGTTTGTAAAATCTTAGGCAAAGAGCAAGGTCATATAAGGTTTTCCTCATCTCCTCATATTTCAAAATATACATTAAAGGGAATAACTCCGTGGCGGAACTAAATTGGGGAAGGACCGAAGTAAGATCAATAAAAGCATGCTTTCGTCCAGAGATCACAGAAAACAGTATCAAAATAACTGTTAATTGTCAGGTAAGGAGCGAAAGTTGTGTTGTTAGCATGTGGTTTTCTTAAAATTTTGAACAGAAATTCTAGGCCCATCGGGACTTGTACCTACCACTCTGGTACAACTGCCCTCGTTTTGTTAAATCTGTCTGACTTCCGAATGTGTTGTTCTAACTTTTTATTGCACTATTTTCATTCCTTTATTTTATCGCCATTTTTGTGCAGTGGTGGTTTAAGAAAATGCAAATACTTGTAGTATAAAGTAATGAACAGTGCATATTTTATGTAAATGCTGTATCCGCAACGACAACCGACAAAAAATAAAACAGTTTTTATTCTTTTTTCTCAGTGGAGATTTTCCTCTTTCGTTGGGTTAAAAGCAACAACCTCTTTAATTAAACATCAAAGTCTTTGCGGCGCGCTGCTCAAAATGACTTGTGCTCCTTTCTGCCCTGAAGATAGTAGAATGGAGTGTTGATTGATGTTTTTCCACTTACACTATTTCTGGTGATTTAAAAATGTCAGCATAAAAAATATCAGTTTTTTTAAAGAATCAACTGTTGTTCAGTTTAGCAGGTTTGGATCACAGTTTGTGGTTTTTGTCGCCGTGTAAAGCAAAATATCACAAACATTATAAGTTGCATTAGCATATCTGCAGTTTACAAGCATGAAATTGCTTGCGTTTTGATATTTCACCTTTTCAAATTTTAGCATTTTTTTCACCTCATTCTTGTCATAACTTGAAATGCTAATTAAAACAGCTCATTTTGTGTTTCCAAAAACCTCTTGTTGTTTTGTGTTAGAAAAAAAAATATCTGTAGTAAAAAAAGCTTGATATTGAGCAAAGAAGGTTTCAGTTACTCAATCAACTCCACTCTTCACTGTGTTGGTAGTTTTCCGTAACTTTGTTCCCATATCTCAATCAATTGCTCAAGCGCATACTGAAATAAAATTAAAATTCCGATAGCATGCCATCAATTTTGGTCCATATGCAATTCAGAAAGTTTTCACGAAAAAACTTCTATCCAAACTCTATGAGTCACTGTCATTAAATAAAACTTTCTTAAGCACTTTTAATTACAATGAAATATTCAAACGCGCTTCTTTAGCTTCTGTTTTAGAATTAGACATTGTGCAGAGTTGGAATTCTTGCATCTGAGAAAATCAGACTCATCGAAAAACTTTTATTGGGTAAAAGCAAAGAAAAAAGTCTTAAAAAGAAACAGATTTGTCCACCAAATGCCGTTTTCGTTGCCAAAGCAAGCACTTTTTGGAACTTCTATAATAGTTGCTTTTGCAAAACAAGAATAAGTCCATTATTTGAAGCCAAACAGTTTATTAAGTTTATGGGAGACTTTTTGACGTGTCACATTTTTCATTGAGTTGACCGATAATTTTACCGGGAAATCTAAAACTATCCTATTTTCCGCTATAATCACCAAGTTAACCAAAAATAAATTTATTGGAAAAAATAATTTCCCTGTTTGCAGCTAAGTTTATAAGGGGAAGAACTGAGATTCCCGGGTGTCCTATCAGATTTTAGGGATTCGATGCTCTGGAAGTCTATCCTCTGAGAATCAAAAGTAAAAATTGGTCTAAAATTGGCGCAAAAACTGGAAAACAACAGCATTCCTTCATTTATTGTTCAGACCCACTTTATTGGGAGGAGGAACTATATACCCAAATGGGTTTTTTTTGTTCAGCCAATTTTGGACGATCGATATTGGTCGTAGAGAGCTGTGAGTGGTATCAATGGAAAATTCGTCAAAGTTTGAATATGGAATTGAAAGAATTTTTTCGTTTTTTTTCAGTGAGTTAATGACGTTAAAATTTTGTGAATATTGTACGGATTTCCGTTGTTTTTTTCATTTTCCGGAATTGCCTAATTTGCCTGTACTTTTATCAGTTTTGCTACAATTAATCAAAATTGTTCAAAAAGATAGAAGAGTAATGGTGATTGTTGATGAAATTTTTCATCTAATTTTTGGCCCAAATTTTCTCTACATAATTCAAAAAATCAATTTTTTCCATCAAAAACTGCAATAAACCAGCTTCTTTAGTCAACTTTGCTTAAATTTTCCAGAAGTGAACGCTTAAAAAACGCTGAAACAATTTGCTTCAGCTCATGAGAGGACTAAATTAATTCTCTGCTTTCTTTGAAAGGTTGATGTGTTTGAAATTCAGCCCGTATTTAGCTAAAATAACTCAACAATTATTAAACAGCAGCATTTTTTCTTACATTTTGTCATTATACATGACACTGTGAAGCATTGTTAGTTTTTAATGAATGGAAAATAGTAGCAGGGCTACTTTTGGTCTAACCGTTGAATTCTAAAATCCACAATAATCCGGATTGTAATCAGTAGCTGTCTTTTTTTGTAAAAAAACATTTATTGACTTTTTTTTTCATTACAGAACATAACATATCAGCGCTCACTTTTGACAGTTTCATTTTGCTTCATAAACATTTGCCAGGAAAATATTTTGCTCTTTATTCAAAACCTTGTGGTCTTTTTGACTTTCAAAATCATATGTTTTCAAAATAAACAATGGATTTTAAAGCTTTGCCACTACTTTCCCCTTATTTTGTTCAAATTTTCGATTAGTTTCAGACCAAAGAGAATAAACCTTCTACTTAATTATTTTTTTAATCTCTATTGCGGCTTCACGTATCAAGCAATTTCCTCTTGGTTTCGATGCTGATAGTTTCGCGAGAAATGATTTTTTGACAGTTGTCCTGTTTTCAGGTTCTTTTCTTTCGATTTTTGTTGCCCTATCAAATTGTTGCTAGTTCAATTATCAATTTAAAGGTGTTCTTTAGAGTTTTAACGGCTTCGACACCGTTTCATGGAAGTTTTAATAGAAATTTTTTCATTTTGTCCTTATTTGCTTTTTTGTGGAAGTACAGGAGCCTATTTATAGACTTTAGTAGCTACCTGATTGTTTTCATGAACTTAAAGATATTTGAATGAAGAAATTCAAAGGAATTAAAAAAAAAATCATCATCTTCTTTTTTTTGTGTATTTGTCACCTAGTCTCATTAATCACAGGTCACTTATCACAGTTTAAAGTCAAAAAGAGTTGCATTTTAAGACCTTTAATTTTTTGGTGGAATGGTCACGGTTTTAATAGCTTCGACAACGGTTGTTCACAAAAAATTAAATAGTTTTTTTTTATATTTGTCTTTATGTGAAGATGTTTTTTAAACCTATGACAAATTCTGCTCAGTGGAAGGTCGTATTGGCTCTTTTGGGTAAAATTACAGACCTTTTAAAGAATTTCGTATAACAATTGATAAATTTTCTTGACTCTGAAAATAGTTTTTTGAAAAGATTTTTTTGCCTTTAATCTATTGTTTTTTTTTTAATTTTGTTACCCAGTCTTATTATTTACCTGTCAGATATCACTTGTTGGCATCAAAGGAAAGCAATATTGAAAGAAGTAAAATTTTTGATTGTGTTTGTTTGAAATGAAATGTTTTTGAAATTTAGCCGGTATTTAGCTAATATAACCCAACAATTTCTAAACAGCACAATTTTTCTCTGTTAATTGAAGTTATTTGTTAAATTGTCTTTATACATGACACTGTGAACCATTGCTAGTTCTTAAAGGATGGAAAAAAATAGCAGGGCTAGTTTTGATCTAACCGTTGAAATCTAAAATCCACAATTATTCCGGATTGTAATCAGTAGCTGTCTTTTTTTGTAATATTGCCTTTTTTTTGTTCATTACAGAACAACACATCAGCGCTCACTATTGACGGTTTCATTTTGCTTCATAAACATTTGCCAGGAAAGTTTTTTTTATATTTTTTGGCAAATTCTTGTTGTCTTTTGGACTTTCAAAACCATTTGTTTTCAAAATAAACAATGGATTATAGATCTTTGCCTTTTTGTGGGAGTTGTATGCGATTTTCTGAATTATAAGGGGTTCATTGGCTTTTTATGAGGAGTACAAGATCCTCAATTTAGATTTTAGTTGCTAGCTGATTGTTTTCATGAACTTAAAGATATTTGTATGAAGAAATGCGAAGGAATTTTTTTTTTAAATTTATCATTTCTTTTGTGTATTTGTCACATAGTCTCATTAATCACAGGTCACTTATCACATTTTTAGGTCAAAAAGAATTGCATTTTAAGACCTTTAATTTTTTGGTGAAATGGTTACGGTTTTAATAGCTTCGACAACTGTTGTTAGCAAGAAATTAAATCGTTTTTTATATTTGTCTTTGTGTGAAGTTATTTCTTAAACTTATGACAAATTCTGCTTATTGGGAGATCTTATTGGCTTTTTTGGGTAAAAATACAGACATTTTAAGAAATTTCGTTTAACAGCTGAAAAATTTTCATGACTTTGAAAATAGTTGTTTTGAAAAGTTTTTTTTTTGCTTTGAATCTGATGTTTTTTTTTGTATTTTGTTACCCAGTATTATTATTTACCGGTCAGATATCACTTTGTGGCATCGAAGGAAAGCAGAATTGATAGGAATTAAGATTTTAAAAGTATTTATGGTTTTAACGGCTTCAACGCTGTTTTTTTGTCATTTTTTTCATTTTTGTCTGTGTTTGAGGTTCTTTTTGCAAACGTGTGACATATTTTGATCAATGACAGGTCTCAATGTCTGTTGGAGCAGTCAAAGAACACGTTTAAGGATTTGAATTGATAGCCTATGTTTTTCAAGACTTTAAAAGATATTATTTTCCAGAAATTAATTGTTTCTTCAATTTGCATCTTCTGTTCGATTTGTCTATTTTCGTTAATTACCTATTCTCGTTAAATAAATGTCACATATCACATTATTGGCTTCGCAAAAAGGCGCAGTTAAACATATCTCAAGTTTTCAGCAACTTGACTATAGTTATAACGGGTATGACACCGTTTTTTTTTAATTTTTTTCTGAATTTGACGTTATTTTTGTTAATGTATGTCAGTTTCTGCTTAATGACAGTTCTCAAGGGCCTTGTTGGATTAGATGAACTTTTCAAATATCTTTAAAACAATGCTGATTGCTTTAACGACTCTGAAATTAAATTTTTTCAAAAGAACTTTCTTTAAGTTTGAGACTTCTGTTCTTTTTTGTCTATTTGTTACCTAATCTCATTGAACAAACCTAGTTTTTCATTTCAAATTTTAGCTGATGATTTTCACGACCTTTAACGTTATTTGTTTCCGAAAAACACAGACTTTGTTTTTGACATTGCTCTTCTATTGTCTGCTTGTTAGTCTCATTTGTGAGTGGTCATACATCTATTTATTGGCCTGCAAAAATGCGCAAACAACCTTTCTTATTCATAGGGCATAGGCTATGGTCATAACGGCTTAGACATCGTTTCCTCGCAAAATTTTTTGAGTTTTTAAATTTCTTCTGTAATTGTTGTTTTGTAGTCGTATGAAACAAAACTTAAAAACATAAATCCCAATTTCTTAATTAATGGTTTTATAAATGATCATATTACAAAGGTTGTCATTATTTTGGAACCAATAGTTCTCAAAAATAATGAGTGTAATTTTTAAGTTAGCTTCTTTTGTTGTTTTTTTTCTCTTTTTACTTACCGAGTCTGATTAAGGACTGGCTGCATATCTGTTCTAGTGATGAACAATGAATTGGTTTTGTTTTTAGTTTAGATTTCATTTGGCACATTTTAGACTTTGTTAATAGGTTTTTCTACAAATAAACTTCGAGTTTTGGATCTTATTGAAGTTCGATGTTGTTATTTGAATTTGTTGTTCGCTTGTCACGTGTTCTTAATAATGGCAAATATCAACGGCCCTCTAAAGCGGCATTTTTAAATTTCTACTGAATGATTGGAGTTGGACGCAATATTTTATTCATACACCAGTTATTATCGACATAAAGTTGAGCTTTTGAAAGTTTTCTATCCCCTCTCATTTGGTAGGCAATTAAACAAAAAATTAGGATGATCGGGGTCGAAACATTATTTTCCAACGCACATTACTGAGCCTCCTAGTTTTCCTTCAGAGTTACAATCAAGCGGAAATCGGGTTCTCATGATACATTTCCGGATATAATCATTCATTTGTAGTAGCAGGATAGGTTAACTGACTCAAGGTGTTCGGCGAAATTTTCAAAGTGAATTCTGTAAAGTCGCCTAGAGTTACTTAAAACACGCACGTCCAGGCTATCAAATCACAAAAAAGCGGTAGTGCAGAAATCAAAATGCTGGAAATTGAAATAAACATAGACAGAAGTTAACTTTCATTGACTTTCTTCATTTTAAAGCGTGCAAATTTGGCTTATCTTCTCGAACAACATCGCAGTCCTTGTTAAAGGCCAAAAGTTCTCCAAATGGCTTTGAACACAGTCATCTAACATATACTTAAAACACGAAACTTGCACGTTCTCAAATTTATCTATTGTTCATGGAAGTCAACTTCTGGCTATGTACACAGGAAAATCTGTCATTTGAACTCCTGGCACCTAAATTTTACAACGTTTTAAAATGTGTACGGGGGTGTTTTCTGAGCAATCAATATTTCAGCATGAAACAGTTTTTATGCAAAACCATGAAGACGAAAAAGAAATGCAGATGATAATTGAAAACCCAAAACAGTTATGAGCCTGACGGATTTCGGTATCATACCAAAACAGACACAACGACTAATTCGAATACTTTTGATTTTTACTTTGAGTTTAGACTTGACTGAAGAGGTTGACATATGAGTTTAGGCTAGATCGAACAGACCAAGCTCGTATGCGACAAACAAAAGAGTTCCTAGTCTGAAGTTGAAAACAAGTTCCTGGGCTGTCATCAAGTATGAGAAAATGGCTCGACTTTAGACGTTGTTCTCGACAATGATTGGAACTAAAACTGTAGTCCATGACTTTGGCTCTGCAGTATATGATGTGCTTGATTTTGTTTTTTAAAAAACGATGTCCTCCACCTTGACGGGATAACAATTTCTCTCCTCGAGGTTACTATTCTGGTAGTTATATAATATATTTTGTTTCTTAGATTGTATGCATTAAGATATAAATGGCGTAGTAGGTGTGATCCAAGACTAAGTATTCGCAGATTGAGGGAATGCATCCGGGTCAAAAAACGTTTTTCGAACAACCCAATTTCCTTTCTGAAAAGTTTTTGGCTGGACTTATCACTTGATTTTGTTATTATCTTTGACGTTCTAACTGCAACCTATTGCCACCCCCCTCAAACCCAGATTATACATTCGGGAGCTCGCAAAAGAAACCTTCTCCGGGACCAAAGTTTTCCTTTCCATACCTATCTTAGTTCACGGACCTCAATCTGAGATAGGCCTAAATCTAGTAAGGTTCAGAATGTTATTTTCCTTTTTTAATACTTTTAGTCCAATAGATAATGTTTCAAGTTTACAGACCTTTAAAAGTTGAGAAAGTTTTATTTAATTACTTTCCGCCTTTTTTCTCAACAAACAATCTTTACTTTGCTTTATGTGCGTTTCTTATTTTTTGCTTTCGATGAAGTTCTAGGTTGAAATTAGAAAAAAATGGACTTTGCCCTATCTGTTGCCCCATCGTTAAGTTAACAAGAAACTGTGATCTCAAATTGGCGAAATCTAGAGCGAGAAAAATTGACGTGTTCATTGTTTTCTAATTGTAATTTTATTTATTGATTTCAAATTTTGTTTCAACGCAGACATCTAGATTAAATAAAAAAATTCGTCTATTTTAAGTATACCTATCAAACTTAAACATTATTACTCTAAGAAAAATGTGTTCATGTGAGATTTTACAATGATGATACAACAAATTGAAAGATAGTTTTTTTTTGCTGGTTGTTATCATTCAAAAATAAAAGCAGAGTAAAAAATTTCAATTTAAAAATTGTAGGAAAAGTTTGATATAGTAATTGTTAAAGTATTTTTGCAATAAAAAGGGAAATGAAACCTGTCATGAAATATATAAATCAGAAAATTCAGAAAATATGCAGAGAGATATTTTGATTAATTCATCGAATATCATCATTCATTTGTAGTAGCATGATAGCTTAACTGACTCTGCTTGAAGTCAGTACGATCGTCTGGCTTATATCGAGATTAACGCGAAGCGGATCAAGGTGTTCAGCAAGATTTTCAAAGTGAATTCTACAAAGTCACCTAATGTTACTTAAAACACGCACGTACAGGCTACCGAATGGCAAAAAAGTGGTAGTGCAGAATTCAAAATAATGGAAATTGATATAAACATAGACAGAAGTTAACTTTCATTGACCTTCTTCTTTTCAAAGCGTGCAAATTGGGCTTATCTTCTAGAACAACTTCGCAGTCCTTGTTAAAAGCCAAGAGTTTTCTAAATGGCTTCGAGCACAGTCATCTAACCTATACTTAAAACACGAAACTTGCACGTTCTCAAAATTATCTATTGTTCATGGGCGTCAACTTCTGGTTATTTACACAGGAAAATCAGTCATTTGAACTCCTGGCTCCTAAAACTTTCCACGTTTTAAAATGTGAACGGGAGTGTTTTCTGAGCAGTCAATATTTCAACCTGAAAAAGTTTTTATGCAAGACCTTGAAGACGAAAAAGAAATGCATATGATATTTGAAAACCCACAAAAGTTATGACACAAAGTCAGCTGTGGTTCAACACAAACGGAACCTGACTAATTCGAATACTTTTGATTATTACTTTGAGTTAAGACAAACTTAATGCAGGGCTGTAGTTGAAAAAATAGTGATGATAAATCTATGAAAAAAGAGAACGACCGAAAAGAAGCTGGCTCAATAATTGCATACTTTTTAAAATCTGACAATGCTCTTCAAAAATTGTTTACAAAAATTACATAAATTAACATAAATTTGCAACTGTTCGCGAAATATTTTTCATTTAAAAAATTTTAACAGAATTTTTGATTCGGTCACAAACAGTGGTGAATTATACTTCAGAGGAACATTCAAACTAAGTAATTTCAGTGTCAACTTATTTAAAAGCTCAATCTCCAGAAAGTCAATTAATGCCCCAGTGATTGTGGAATTTTTATCATGTAGGATCTGACAAATTTCTAACAAAACCATCTTGCTAAAAGCCTGTAAAGGGGTGCATCTTCTCATCAGATCTGATTAGACCTTTCTCAAATCTTATAAGATAAAAATTCCTCTTGTAAGTTCTTACACGATAAAAATTCTGTCTTATCAGATCTTACACGATAAAAATTCCGCTTGTAAGTTCTTACACGATGAAAATTCTGTTTTATCTGATCTTACACGATAAAAAATTCCGTCTTATCAGATCCTACACGATAAACATTCGGAAAGCTATGACTCATATTTTTGATAAGATTTAGTCCGATCTTATACGCTAAAAATTCTTGAAGTACGGCATGCCCTTCAATTTGAAGACACTTAAGAGTTGCTTTCAAGCAGCAGCCAAAAAGGTACAGCATGCAACACTTAAGTGTCAGACCAACAAGAGAAAAGTATCTTATATTGTCGTTTAAGACTTCTAAGATAATGTAAAAAAGTTTTTTCGAGTGGCAGGGGCATTCTCTGAAGCGATGATTATCAAACTAGGCTGAAAAATTTTCTCCACAGACAAAAATTATCTTGAATAGCTAAGAATAGACATAATATCCAGTTACGACTCACAATAAAACTGCCGTCGAAACAGAGTCAACAAACATTTTTGTTTCATAATTGGTTCGCTGACCCATTATTTTTTTTTTACTTTAATAGGAATTTGATTACGTTATACGGTTATATTGAAATCATTAAAACAAGTCATATCAGATCTTACACGATAAAAATTCCTTCTTATCAGATCGTACACGACAAAAATTTCGTTTTATCAGATCTTAAACGATAAAAATTCCGATAAGTGGATTTTTTTTCTTATAAGACGTCTTATCAGATCTTACACCATAAAAATTGTTGTCAGCAGAATTTTTATCAAGTAAGATGCTGACTAAAGATTTTTTATCGTGTAAAACCTTACAAGATCTTACACGATTAAAATTTTTAGTCAGCATCTTATCAGATCTTATACGATAAAAATTTCGGAATCACTGTGGTATTTAGGCTTCAAGAAGACAGATGGCAAGATGGATTAGAACTAAGAGAACTAAAAACTTGCTATTTATATATCGATTAATTGAAGTAGAACAAATTTAATAGACAGATTTTTAACTATTAAGAAAGCACATATTACCTTTTGAAAGGGAATAGGTGAACAAGACTCAATAAAGAATTGTCACCAGAAATCGAAAAACTAAAATTTGATTTTTAACCAATGAACAGCCTATGATTCATTCAATTGGGGAATGTCAATTGTCAGCGTGGTTATGTTGCAATAAGGACAACAATAACAAAAAGCAGAACAAAAAGTGAAATCATTTTTCACAAAAAAAATAAAAAGACGATTAAACCATTAGGTCTCAGTATAATTAGATAAAGTCTCAGTATAGTTAGATCTTAGGCATTACTCGAACTCAACCACATTAATTTCATCTCATCGTGTTCACTTGTAAACAGTATTTAAATTTTTGTTTTTGTTATTTTTACTCCGTTGATCAATTTCATAGTTTAGCTTATTATACTGTCAGCAATTTATTTCATTTTTTTTTATTTTGACGTCAATCAAAATTATATTTTTTGTTTGCTAAATAATTGTTGCCTCTTAGCTCTGGATTCTTAGCAACTCGGAACTAAGCATTAGAATCAGCACCAATTAGATTAAGCATTAGAATCCCTACTCAAACAATGAGAGTTATTTTCTCAACTTTCCATCATAGAAATGTCATCATATTTTCACTCGCATGCAAAATACCAAAAATTAAACATTTGTGGGCATTTGAGATTTTTTCTAGAATGTAATTGATCTTCACTGATTTATATATAAGTTGCTATATCTAAAAATCACTCCAATAAAAAATTTTGATGTAAACAATCGGAGTTAGCTTTGCAAGCCAAGAAATTTTTAGAGAAATTGCAAATTGTTTATTGCAATATTTATTGACAAGTGAGCTCTTCGAAGAATCAAGAAAACAAAAAAATGAAACTTAAAAATAGAGAAATTCATTTTTACTGCTTTTAAGTAAAGCATTTTAGCAAACAAGAGAACAGAAACTTAGTCGTACAAACTAAAATAAAACACGATCAAATTAAAAAACTGACAAGAAACTTCAGGAATTGAAATTGATCTATTATAAATTAAATGCCAAAAAGATCACTGATGATCTATTCAGTACCGAAAAAACTTCCCCCAAAATTGTAAAACATACCTAAAAATAATTGACGTCAATTCGACTTCTGTTGGCTAATCAGACGAGAAAGAAAACTTTGGAAGGAGACAGAAGTACAAACTTGTACAAGATTATTATTTTTCGATTTGTTCTCTCTGAATACGTTCAAAATCTTTATGGTCTGTTGAAAATTACAAAACAGCCCAACTGCTTATTGACCGAGGCTTTGTCATACCTTCAAACACAAAGAGAAATGATAAAGAACAAAATTTGGAAACTCTATTACGAGTTGCCACAAAATTGGCAACAATCTGAATCAGCGAACAGAAAAAAGCCATCACTGGTTTGGACTCAGTTTGATTTTTTTGTTCAATTTTTCTGCTAGTCTAACATATATTACGCAGATAATTTGAACCAGGAATACTTTGCACCCAGTAAAAAAAGTTACTAAAGGCGGACTAAATAAAGTAGATGTTGTGCATTCCTAAGGGCGTAATTTCTCTCATACACTCTCCTCTATTACACTCGTCCAATCTTTTCCCTGCTAAAAATTGGACTAATGAGTAAAATCATAAAGAATTTTTAAGGTTGTAATAAGAGTGTAGTAAAGAGTGCGCAAAGTGTAACCTACTCAAAATTACCATCTTATACCCTTTTCCTGCTATTTAATAGTGGAAATTGTTTTACACCACATTTTTTGCTTAATAACGGTGGAACACGGGTGCAGACCTCGGCCCCGGACACAATACTGCAGATGCACGAAGTTTTCATCGAATTTATTTTTCGCAGAACTCTTCCTTTGCTGGAATACTCATTATTCGGCAGGAAAAACAAGCAGACACACATCCGGAAAATGATTTATCTATAATTCAACGTACATCTGTTTATAAAATTTGCTGGAATTAATTTCCTGGAAGCAAAAAACTAGAACTCAATTGTAAATATTGCAGAATTTTTATTCATGTTCTTATAAACATCTGCTTTTAGAAAAACTTCACAATATCTTTAAAATATCTTCTGATTGCAAAATGTTTTTTCAAATAAATCAATTTCAATATCTTTCGACTTTTTCAACATTGCGGTTGTTGTTATTTTTTGGGTACTTCGCTACATTAGGCAGGTGAATATTTTTGATAACTTTAAAGAACGTTGGTGATATGGAAAACAAACTGTCGCAGCACACTTGATGCCTACAATTATAGCTAATACAATTCAGGGGTACTTTAGTATAATGTCTCGTTGATTTGGAATGATATCTGGGAAGATCTTACAAGATCTTGCAGGAAGCTTGCAATGTTAGTTGTCCAAACTCTTTCCCGATACTCTAAGATAGTCATTTATGATGCAAGGTCTTGCAAGATATCCGCTGATATTGCAAACATGCAAAGCAGGTATGAAGTTTAGATGAAAACCAAACCTCCCTACTGGCTCTTTGGTATTGCACGAGACCTGTATTCCGTACCGGACAGTTTAATGTTTTGGTTGCTGACAAGATACACTTAAATGTGGACAACAAACCTGCTATATGTATATGGAAAATATATGATCTCGAAGAATAAGTTAATTAGGAGATAATGGTATTATTATGGTTTTTTTCCTTTTTAAATCGTGTTAGTTTTCCAAACTAATTGTTTCGCATCTATAAGCTGTAGTTTTTAGACATACCAAAGTATAGAAATATAGAAAAACCAAGAAATTTAATCTGATTACGGTTTGAGATATAATCTTTAAAATAACGGTAAAACAGCAACATATCTACAAAAAGGATTTCAATAGCGTAAAAAACGTGACACACCAAATTAAATTTTCTTACGTACGTATTAGCATTTAACACAGGGCCTCGCATACTGCTGTGCGTTATGAGTCCGAGCAGACAAACATGCGGATGCTGACAAACTTTGTGGTCGAAAGTTTTGATGATACAGCTTCTAAAAGAGGATGTGGACTTCAATGCACAAGGCACGACAATTGCAAGTCGTTCAACCACAACGAACATGGATCCGCGTGTGAACTCATTATGACGGACTACAGACTGCTCGACATTAAGAGAGGTATTTTTTCATAGACAGTCCTTTAGTTTAAACATTGAACATGGATATGTTTTTTCATAACACTGTCACTTACCGTTGAGATCCATTTTTTATAGGAAACTATGATTATTTCTAAGAAAGTGTAAAATATAGCTCACATAGAGGCGTATGTGACCCGCTCTTGTAACCGCTTTTGTAAATAGCTCATATAGAGTCTTTTGTAACCCGCTTTTGTAATAAATTTAGGTAATAAATTAGCTCACAGAGAGGCTTTTGTAACCCACTTGCAAAATTCATATTGTTCCAAAGTAAAATTATATAAAGAGCAAAAACTGAGTAACAATTATTAGCCCGATCAATATTCGACATATGTTTCTTCTTTCATTTTGGCAAACGTTCCGACGTTCTAAACCTGTTCGACGTTTCACCTGGAAATTATGTATGATTTTGAGGATTTTTGAGAAACTTGGTATAGTATTAACCCTATAGCCGGTTCTTACGGCTTCTCATGGATAACAGTATACTTTTCTCTTGTGCCATCGGTTATTTAAATTAGGAAAGCTCTCAAAAAATCAGCCGATAGGCAGACTTGGACGAAGACCCTCAACCGTGCTTAATGATTTGCTTATATCTCCAGATTTTATCTTGGGATATTCAAAAACACATCTGTTGATGAAAAACCACACACAATTTTTTTGTAGAAAAAATTCCGTCTAATTTTTCATAAGAGAATTTTGCTGAAAAACCATGAACATTTTTAGGTGTAGAGAAATAAGTCTTGTCTTATTTCTCATGACAGAGCTTTCCTCGTGCAATGGATAATTACACCATTTCTCACGAGTATAACTGTGATTAAAAAAAAAAGGTTCGCAGTCTTATTTTCCTTCCTCAAAAAGCAATTTTTAGTTCTTCTCAAGAGACGTCAAAAAATAGAAGAATGAGACAAGTATCTTTAGTCCGGGTAAGTCGGAAAAACCGAGGAAAAAAAGTAAGGTAATTTCAACCCGAAAAAAGGATAGTTGCTGCCGTTTTTTTATTTTAGATTGTGCGGCCTCTCAAAATTGAGATACTAACAACAAAAAATCCATGTTTTGCCAGTTTTTATTCAGAGCAGTAGAAGAAGACTAAACGTTCCAAATGGAATTCTTTATTGTTTTTTTTTTACCTTTGAACAAATTTCTTTCGTTTTTGACTATGGAAAACATTTTGGTAATAACTTAATTCATTTATCAACAAGTGGTAGATCAGAATTATCAGGTAAACGATCAAATAGGAGTCAGGAAGGGTCATTGAAAACTTTAAGTGGAATCTCTATAAATTCTAAATAGTGCTATCGAGTTTAAGATTTCAAAACAACTTTGTTAACATTGCAATTTGTCAAATGAATTACCACTAGCCTGTTTCAAAACACAAAAAATAATGTACCTTCATTAATTATTGAAGCACAGAGCCTCTTACTGCTTAGAACAGCCTAGAACAGAAGACATATCTAAAATTTTAAACAAATGGTATATTTTTATATATATATAAAATATATATATATATATATATATATATATATATATATATATATATATATATAAATATCTAAAAATGGTATATATATATATATATATATATATATATATATATATATATATATATATATATATATATATATATATCTATATTTACCAATCTCTGTGTGGTACATATAAGGGTGCAAGGTCAAAATCTTTCACCAACAAATATTTCTGTTATCTTTTTTCCGCATTCTCTTACTTTTTTATTCATCATATTTTTATCTGCACTGCGTCAAGGAATAAAAACAAGTTTTTTGGGCGATGTAAATATGGAAACTTCACACTCAAATTCTCATGAATCAAATTGAAATTTTTTGTGTCACCACAATCAGTGATACACGAGAATATGTTAATTATGTCCGTATGTTTTCAAACAACTTTCATGGGCTTTTGCTTCAGGTTTTTTGGCGTGTTTTGGACAAATTTGTGTCGAAAAATTCAAACTGCTTTTTAATAAATCAATTTTTCTTGTAGGATCACAAAAATTTCTGTTGTGAAGACACATAAAACTTAATGTGAGAAGGAATGAAAAATAGCTTCAAGGTTTACCCTGCCCTGTGATTCCAAATGAAGAAATTGTGTGCGATTCATCGGTTTTTTTTTGTTTTCGATTGGTTTTATTACACAAAAAACGGTTTACCCCACAGTTTTTTAGGTGATTAACGCGTAAAACCATGCGGTTAAGCCCGAAAAAATAGTTTTGAAATACAAGATTTTTCTTGTAATTGGGCGTTTCCTCGTGTGTCTTATTTCACCCTACAAATCGGTTGATAATACAAAATTTTGTGTATGATTGGCGCAATTCTGTGTACGATTGCACGCAAAAATCGATTGTTCGCATTCAAATGTTAGCCTACGAAATAGATAAATACTAACGGATAATTTGTTCAGTGGGTATTCGTAGCTGTGATATAAAATCGAATATACTGTCTCAGAAATTGTTCGATTAACAATTGGAAACGCTTCATTTGGATGGAGGCACTATTCAAAGCAAAATTATCCGCGCGGATGTGTCGGTGAAGACGTTAGAGAGTGCGTTCTGCAGAGTAGTTCTAGTAGTTCCAGCCAGTAGCCCAATTGGTCTCATTCCCCTCATGCTAGCCGCATTCGGGGGAATGAGTCAAATTGTACTGGTAACTGGAACCCCTGTTTTTTCCTGTACTCTATATTCCCTCAAAATCTACCATTTCCTGTCTCACTCGGCATTTTTGATCAAACAAAGCGGCCTAATGTGGTAAATTATGCTTGGGTTGCATTAGCTTGTAACAAGAACATACGGTCTCCAAAATGCAGTAGCTCGTGACAAAAATAAAGCATGAAGTAAAAGCTGCATAGGTGGCGTAACAACCAGTTGCTTGTAACAAAATGCATTGATTTCCTCGCGCTCAAAAAATAATTTTCATTCGGATTGGCTGGTCAGTAATGCGTAACAAAATCTATATTACATTGTAATAGTAACGCACATCCGTTTAATTCAAAGAATGTTCTAGAATAGTTCTCCATGAGTGGACCTTTATTCTCCGCGGCACTTTTTGTCTAATTGTCATGACTTTCACTTCACTACAAATACAAGGCTATTCATCATGACTTTCACTTCACTACAAAAAACTAGGAGTGATGCCCCAGTACAACATCACTATTTATCCTGCTGAAAAAGTGATAAAAAATGAAACCAAAATTAAAAACTTATAACCCGCATGATCCGCACACCTACAATTTGCCAATATTTTATATAAAATTAACTCAACTTTTGCTTAGAGCCCTAATTTAAATCTGGTCAGGGAGAACCAGCCACACCGATATTATATTTATAAACATGCTCTCTAAACTGATTTCTATTATGGGTGAATCTATATCTATTAAGATAGATGCACAATCTGCATCTTCCATCTCTAAATTAACAAAAGAAATATGCTTATAAGCTTCACACATATTACACTCTAGACATTGATTTGGATTAACATAATGTTCTCCTAAATTTTTAATATAATCTTTTAGTTTAAATATATCCTTGCATATATAAAAACAATATTCTAATTTTCTAATCATTACAACATTCTTTCCAAGGCTTATTTTTACTCTTATCACATTTCATTTTCTCATTTTTGAAAAATTATAAATTTTTTCTGATAAAATACACCATGTCTCACACAACTAAAAGCAATGAGACTTTCGGCGACTTCTGTAATTTATACTTTGAGACAAAGAAGGTTTTATACATGCAGCAATCATGCGATTCTAAACATAGAGGATTGTCAGAGAAAGTGTTTGATTCTGACGAAGAGGGAATTAATGATTCGGATGAAGACTTTATCTATCCCAAAACTAAAGGTAACACCGAGGATATTAATAAAACTAAACCCAATTCTAGAGCTTAAACTAAAACCGAAGATCTACACCACAATTAAGTATGAATGTAAAGAATGTCACAGAGAATTTAGAAAAATAACAGCACTAACTACTCACTCATATAGTCATAATCGCAAGTTTCTAGAAAACACAAAAAACTTTTATATAAACTCAAGTCAGAACATGGGAGAATTTTATGTTTACTGATAAAGGCGGGAATTAAATTGAAGATATAGATGAAGCTGTTTGAAATATAGATAAAAACTGTTACCAGTATAGAAAAGTTGAGAGTTTTAATTATAACATCACAACGGAGTGTGAGTACAAGTAGAGAACCAAAGAAGAAGTTAAACTTCTAAAATATTCTTCAACACTGACTATATTATTAATAATGCAATATATGATTATGGTGACTTCAAACAATGGTTAGATTTTGAAAAGGAAAAATATGAGGGTTATGGCTATGACTTTGGGTTTCTTGGATTAAGATGTGTTCAATTAAAAATTAAACTGACCAAAGCGTCTATTGGTAGTAATATAGATTTATCTCCCGATCTCAAAAACTGTAAACCAATATTAAATATACGCCTTTCCAAATACAGCTGCCATCAACTAACTATTACTGCTTGGCTATATCCCGCTATGGACCACGCAACACGTGAGAGTAAATATGTAAATAATCTAATTGAAGCACGACAACAACATAAAATTGACCTTGCTTATATGATAAAAATAGGAAACTGTACCATATAATATTTGGGTATACACACCTTGTGGTGAGGACACAATAGAATTGTTTAAACCAGTGGATGATTTTGAAAAGAAAGAAAAAATGTCAGAAAATTAGTTTGAGAGAATAGTGGAGTAGAATATTGCTCTAATTAAAAATATAGAAACCTTGTTAGTTCGATAAATAAAATGAACAATAAATTGTTTTACTATGATAGATGCACATATTGGCTTATTTCTCAAATTCAATATTATACGACATACACGAATCTAGCCACTCTTTCAAACCAGAGATTGTTTGTCCGGAGAGAAAGAAAATTACTTTTATAAATGAACATAAACTTCAGATATAAAAAATATTATAACCGCTGATATAGAATGTTGTGTTGTCGTTGTCACAAATAACAGTCGTAAAAGTTGTAATAGCTGAACACATACAAATAAGTGTGGGTTGCATCTGGCAAAGTAGTTTCAAATACTACTTTGGTCTGGATTGTATCAAAAGGCTTGCTAGCGATCTATTAGAAAAAGAAACAGAGAATAATATCAAGCGTGAAGAAAATACGGTAGATAAAATATATCAATATGCCAGTACCACTAGTCGCATATGTGGTGATACATGTAGTAATAAAGTAAGAGATCGCTGCCATGAAAGAGTTAAATATAGAGGACCAGCATGTAAAAGTTGTAATCTAAGACGCAAACAACAAAACTTAATTCCTGTAATATTCCACAATGGATCTCGTTATGATTTCAATCTACTGTATGGTGAACTTGTTAAACAGAATAATGATAAAAAGAAAAGTAGACAACATACCACTAGATGCTGATAAGTCTAAGATGTTTAGTATTGGTTGTCTTAAATTCCTAGATAGTTATAACTTCTTAGCTATGCCTCTAGATCAAATGGCAAAGATATATCATTGCAAAACTAAAACATTATATCTATATGAACACTTTGGCTTAGACTCCTTGGAAACCACGACAAGGTCGTACCAAGAAGTTATAGATAATCTAAATATAGAAGATTTCAAATCCTCACTATCTAATAATTTACCAACATCAAAAGAAGTCGATAACTTTAATAAAGACAGCAGTCATAAAACTGGAAAAGATCTAACTATTGATATAACTAAGTAGATATAACTACTGCATGAAAGAATATGTTAAATTAAGTATGAAAAATTCGATCTCAACCCTCTACACTTTGTAAGTCTCCCAGGGTATGGTTTTGATTGTTAGTTAATGTCAAGTGGTGTCACATGAGACACATTACAAGACAAACAAATGCCAGATGATTTCGCTCAAGCCAAGAGAGGTGCTATATGTGGTATAATGGGTGATAGATACTTTAATAATAAAATAATAACAACAGTAATAACAGTAATAATAACAATAGTAATAACAATAATAACAGTTCTATATGGTACATAAATGCAAACAACTGTACGGCTATGCAATGATGTAAAATTTACCCTTTAACAAATTCGAGTACTATAGCAGTGTAGATGAAAGGGAAACCACGCTCAGCGTGTATTTAATACTCCAGAAGATAGTGATCGTGGTTACCATAGTTTGTGATATTAAGTGTACTAATAGTTGTAAAGATAGAACAGAGCAACTAGCATTAATGACCAATAAAAGAAAGATAATTGATAATGAATTAGGCTATAGAGAAAGAGAGAAAGGTAGAGCGAGAACAGAGAAATTAATCTTAGACCAAAACCACAAAACAGAATATATGCTTCATTATAGGATGTTAAAGTTCTATGTTAAGATGGGCGTAAAAGAAACTAAAATTCATAGAGTAATTATATTTAAACCAGATTACCTATGTAGAGACTATATTCAGAACAATACTAATAAAAGAGCAATAGCTAAAACTGAAGGGGAAAATGATGTGAGGAAATTAATGAACAACTCAATCAATGAAAAGTGTAAGTAAACCAACATTTTAGAATATAACTAGATATGAGGATTATAGCCAAATTGAAAATACAAAGAAAAAAATAGAATTAGATTCTCCAAAATGTAGTTGTTACTCAATTAGAATTAGGTAAAATACACATGTATGATGTATTCTATAATTTTCTTCAACCATCTCTCAAATATTTACAACGGCATTATATGGATACTGATGGTTTCGTATTAAGTTTAACTGAAGGTAATGTCGACAATGAACCCAAGGACTTAAGTGATCTCGATCTCCCAATCAAAACTAATAATAAAGTTCCAGATAAATTCAAACATGAATTGGGAAGTAGAATAATAGAAGGAGTTATAGCCCTGTCACCAAAGACATATAGCTTTAAAGATAACCCAAATAATACTAAAGAAAAAACAATAAAGATTTTTAACAATGCTAAACATGAAGAGTATTATAAGGCAATAATCAATAATGTACAATATACAAAGAGCTGTAGATAAATGTATAATAAAAATATTTGGTGATAACATGACAACAAGAAAAACAATAAAGATTAGTCTATACACATTCAATGATAAAAGATTTTATAAATTATATTGAAAGCTTTTCTCATGATGAGAATCTATATCCATTCAAAAGAGATCTAGTAAATGAAATTAAGGAAGGGAATACCATGCTTCGCCATACATCATCAGTTTTAGACAAAGACCAACTAGATGATAATATTCTAGAACTAACCATTAATGATGATAGAAAGTTAATTGAAGCTGCTATTAGATTATATAATGATATGTGAAGCTATAATTATTTTTCTATATTGTTTTGAAGAAATTTCCTTTATCAGTTTTTCACTATTTAAAAAATGGCTGAGCTAGATAAACTTATAGAAATAAACACTGTAGAAAAACCAATTAGAAGAAGTAGATTAGAAGATTAGAAGACAACAAGAAAATTATGGTGAAATAGAAGAGCTTTTTGATCTTCTAACTAAAACTTTAAGCACTAATAACGAAGCAATTCAAGCCTATAATGAAACATGGCAGGCCCATGCTGAAACAATGCAATCTCTTCAAAACAAAACTTTAGCCGCTTTAGACAGTAATACTAATGCTTTAAAGAGTCTAGGGCAGCAAAAACAAAACAGCTTTCTTGATGAAATAGCCGCTCTCTTAACACGCACACCTTATCCACCTGTAACATTCAGAGATAATAGAGACAAAACATTTGCTTTAGACAATAATATGATTTATATTTTGTTACTAATGGGTAAACAAAGAAATAAACAATTGGAATTAATATGAGTTAACCCAAAATCGAAAAGATTTAAAACAAATGGTATAGATGTATCTCTAGTTCCTGATGGTATAAAAATCAAAGGTAAAGTCTATGATTTTTCTAAGGGCTTTGCTATAATAATTACTAGTGAAGATGTAACCCAAAGAAATATAAAAGGTGATGAAAACAAAATAAAACAATTTCTAAGGGATGTTGCTTATAAACAAAGCGGAGATACTAAAAGTAATAGATCAAAACTTATAAGAACAATGTTGGCTAGTGTCGTTGAGCCTACTTCTCAGGTTATATCAATACCGACGTCCAGGGAAGATGAAATATACCGACGCGGTACTAGTGATTATGAACAAGGGGCAGTAGGAGAAGAAGAAGGAGAGGAAGAAACTGAATACGAGACTGATAAACAAACAGAATCTAGTAGTCATAGCAAAGCGAACCCAAATAACTTAATAGAAAGATTAGAATTAATAATACTAGAAACGAAAGAGGGGCATGATGGATTATATGATGAAACGCTAGATAAAACTATACATTTATTATCAATGATTACTATTAATCAAGAACAACTAGACAATTTTGTTTTTAATTATGGTAATTGAGCAAGCTCACAACTTTGTTGATCAGAGAACCTGCTTTGCAGCTAGATATACCTACAACTACGTCCATAATCAAACAACAAATAACAATTAAAACTAAAAAACAACTCTTAGCTATAGAAGTATTCAGTCCTCAAGTTAGAAAGTTTAGAAGAGAAAGAATAATACCATTACATAATGATAAAACATGGTCGGCCGATTTAAATGATAAGTCTTCCTGAAGTAAATATAACAAAAACAGTAAATTTATTTTTACTGTTATAGATATATTCACAAAATATGCATGGGCTATTCCATTGAAGAATAAATCTGGTTTATCTATAACTAATTGTTTTAAAATAGTATTAGGTGAAAGCAGAAAACCAGAAAAGTTATGGGTAGAGAGAGGTAGTGATTTTTACAATAAAACATTTAAGTTTTTTCTTAAAAAATATGAAACCAAACCATATTCCACTGATAGTGATCTTAAAGCCGTGTTTAGAGAGAGATTTTAGAGAAAATCGTTACACATAAATAATGAACCAACGTTCATCAATGGTGATGTTAATTGGCTGGGTATTTTAAATGATGCTGTTGTAACATATAATAATAATAAACACACAACAATTAAAAATACAACTGTTGATGCTTCTAATAATCCCGAAAAGTTTAAGTACTATGTTGAATCTACCAAAGCAGCACCAAAACTTAGAGTCGGTGATTATGCAAAGAGTGCTGACAAACGTAACATTTTCTCTGAAGGTTACACTTCTAACTGGAATGGTGAATTATTTAAAGTTAATGAAGTTTTAAAAACACAACCACTAACCTATAAAATAGAACATTTTAATGGTGAGATATAGAAGGATTACTATGAACAGGGACTGTTAAAATCCGAGTTTGATTTTGAATCTAATAAGGTTTTGGAATCATTAATTATAGACCTCCGTTCATCTGCGAAGGAGGTTTTCTGATCCGTGAAACGGCTTCACCGATAAGCCAGAAAGCTGGATAGACCTACGGCAAGCTACGGGGTAGATTCAGTTCTTACTGTAAACAAATACAAAGATGACAAGAAATAGGTTTAACCAAGTGATCGGGGAAACCGATTCTCGGTTCAACTTCAACAAACAACTTAACACTAAGTAAAGCTCGTGGGTTATTACTAGAGCATAATGATAACACTGACATGAAAGATACCTATAAAATTACAAATGTACACCCTCCCATAGTTGAAAAATATGTTGTTAATAAAGATTATCGTGACAGTAACTCATTATTCTCTTCTAATAAAATCAATATTTTAATTAAAAATATAACTCAACTAAAAAAGTTGACTTTGATAAAGTTACAACTAAAACCTTACAACTAAACAAAATGTAAGTTAATGAAGAACTAATTAATGAGTTTAAAAAATCAAAAAATGAAGTTAAAAAAACTGTTAATTTTTGTGATAAAGTAGCTGGTGATACCACCTCTAAGTATAATCAATTAAAACAGGAATTTGATTAAAAAATCAGAATATTACTAATATTCACCTAGATGACATGTTCACGACTGGTCTAGGAGAATTTAATGAAGTTAATAAAAGGACGATATCCGCTCTTGATGAAGCACTTATAAAGAATAAAAAGACAAAAGTACAATATATAATAGCTATATTATTAGAAAGTAAGCTAGTAGTCAACAAAGAACAAGCAAGACTTGAGAAGTATTTTGACTTTAATCATGAAGACATAATGAATAATATTGAGAGTTATCTTACTATATAATTATGACTATGACTATGACTATGACAATGACAATGACAATGACTATGGGGCTTCGCCCATCAGGGAACCTGCTTCGCAGATGTTTCATCAAAACTAAAGCAGAAAAATTTTAGTTAATTAAAATGGAAGAACCTAAACCCAGTTCACCTTTACTTTACCCAAATATCACCTCTTCTCAGAACAATACATCAATGATAAAATCCTAGATAATATTAAATTCAATAATAATAATAACATTATAAAAGATATTAGAAATTATTATGAAGCTGAAACTAATAACTATAATAGAAATTTAAGTAGTTGTTAAAGTAACATTAACATAGCTGCGATAACAGAAATACTATTATCATCTATGGCAATAACTGCAACATCAACATCAACCGCATTAACAGGCATAGGATTACCTCATTCTATACCAACAGCGTTTGCTAGCCGCATTATTAGCCCGATCAATGTTTGACATATTTTTCTTCTTTCATTTTGGCAAACGTTCCGACGTTCTAAACCTGTTTGACGTTTCACCTGAAAATTATGTATGATTTTGAGGTTTTTTGAGAAACTTGGTATAGTATTAACCCTATAGCCGGTTCTTACGGCTTCTCATGGATAACATTATACTTTTCTCTTGTGCTATCGGTTATTTAAATTAGGAAAGCTCTCAAAAAATCAGCCGATAGGCAGACTTGGACGAAGACCCTCAACCGTTCTTAATGATTTGCTTATATCTCCAGATTTTATCTTGGGATATTCAAAAACACATCTGTTGATGAAAAACCACACACAATTTTTTTGTAGAAAAAATTCCGTCTAATTTTTCATAAGAGAATTTTGCTGAAAAACCATGAACATTTTTAGGTGTAGAGAAATAAGTCTTGTCTTATTTCTCATGACAGAGCTTTCCTCGTGCAATGGATAATTACACCATTTCTCACGAGTATAACTGTGATTAAAAAAAAAGGTTCGCAGTCTTATTTTCCTTCCTCAAAAAGCAATTTTTAGTTCTTCTCAAGAGACGTCAAAAAATAGAAGAATGAGACAAGTATCTTTAGTCCGGGTAAGTCGGAAAAACCGAGGAAAAAAAGTAAGGTAATTTCAACCCGAAAAAAGGATAGTTGCTGCCGTTTTTTTATTTTAGATTGTGCGGCCTCTCAAAATTGAGATACTAACAACAAAAAATCCATGTTTTGCCAGTTTTTATTCAGAGCAGTAGAAGAAGACTAAACGTTCCAAATGGAATTCTTTATTGTTTTTTTTACCTTTGAACAAATTTCTTTCGTTTTTGACTATGGAAAACATTTTGGTAATAACTTAATTCATTTATCAACAAGTGGTAGATCAGAATTATCAGGTAAACGATCAAATAGGAGTCAGGAAGGGTCATTGAAAACTTTAAGTGGAATCTCTATAAATTCTAAATAGTGCTATCAAGTTTAAGATTTCAAAACAACTTTGTTAACATTGCAATTTGTCAAATGAATTACCACTAGCCTGTTTCAAAACACAAAAAATAATGTACCTTCATTAATTATTGAAGCACAGAGCCTCTTAATGCTTAGAACAGCCTAGAACAGAAGATATATCTAAAATTTTAAACAAATGATATATTTTTATATATATAAATATATATATATAAATATATATATATATATATATATAAATATATATATATATATAAATATCTGAAAATGGTACATATATATATATATATATATATATATATATATATATATATATATATATATATATCTATATTTACCAATTTCTGTGTGGTACATATAAGGGTGCAAGGTCAAAATCTTTCACCAACAAATATTTCTGTTAACTTTTTTCCGCATTCTCTTACTTTTTTTTTCATCATATTTTTATCTGCCACTGCGTCAAGGAATAAAAACAAGTTTTTTGGGCGATGTAAATATGGAAACTTCACACTCAAATTCTCATGAATCAAATTGAAATTTTTTGTGTCACCACAATCAGTGATACACGAGAATATGTTAATTATGTCCGTATGTTTTCAAACAACTTTCATGGGCTTTTGCTTCAGGTTTTTTGGCGTGTTTTGGACAAATTTGTGTCGAAAAATTCAAACTGCTTTTTAATAAATCAATTTTTCTTGTAGGATCACAAAAATTTCTGTTGTGAAGACACATAAAACTTAATGTGAGAAGGAATGAAAAATAGCTTCAAGGTTTACCCTGCCCTGTGATTCCAAATGAAGAAATTGTGTGCGATTCATCGGTTTTTTTTTGTTTTCGATTGGTTATATTACACAAAAAACGGTTTACCCCACAGTTTTTTAGGTGATTAACGCGTAAAACCATGCGGTTAAGCCCGAAAAAATAGTTTTGAAATACAAGATTTTTCTTGTAATTGGGCGTTTCCTCGTGTGTCTTATTTCACCCTACAAATCGGTTGATAATACAAAATTTTGTGTATGATTGGCGCAATTCTGTGTACGATTGGCACGCAAAAATCGATTGTTCGCATTCAAATGTTAGCCTACGAAATAGATAAATATTAACGGATAATTTGTTCAGTGGGTATTCGTAGCTGTGATATAAAATCGAATATACTGTCTCAGAAATTGTTCGATTAACAATTGGAAACGCTTCATTTGGATGGAGGCACTATTCAAAGCAAAATTATCCGCGCGGATGTGTCGGTGAAGACGTTAGAGAGTGCGTTCTGCAGAGTAGTTCTAGTAGTTCCAGCCAGTAGCCCAATTGGTCTCATTCCCCTCATGCTAGCAGCATTCGGGGGAATGAGCCAAATTGTACTGGTAACTGGAACCCCTGTTTTTTCCTGTACTCTATATTCCCTCAAAATCTACCATTTCCTGTCTCACTCGGCATTTTTGATCAAACAAAGCGGCCTAAAGTGGTAAATTATGCTTGGGTTGCATTAGCTTGTAACAAGCACATACGGTCTCCAAAATGCAGTAGCTCGTGACAAAAATAAAGCATGGAGTAAAAGCTGCATAGGTGGCGTAACAACCAGTTGCTTGTAACAAAATGCATTGATTTCCTCGCGCTCAAAAAATAATTTTCATTCGGATTGGCTGGTCAGTAATGCGTAACAAAATCTATATTACATTGTAATAGTAACGCACATCCGTTTAATTCAAAGAATGTTCTAGTTTAATTTGAGAATGTTATAGTTTAAATTAAGAATGTTCTAATTTAATTCAAAGAAGAATAGTTCTCCATGAGTGGACCTTTATTCTCCGCGGCACTTTTTGTCTAATCGTCATGACTTTCACTTCACTACAAAAACAAGGCTATTCATCATGACTTCCACTTCACTACAAAAAACTAGGAGTGATGCCCCAGTACAACATCACTATTTATCCTACTGAAAAAGTGATGAAAAATTAAACCAAAATTAAAAACTTATAATCCGCATGATCCGCACACCTACAATTTGCCTATATTTTATATAAATTTAACTCAACTTTTGCTTAGAGCCCTCATTTAAATCTGGTCAGGGAGAACAAGCCACACCGATATTATATTTATAAACATGCTCTCTAAACTGATTTCTATTATGGGTGAATCTATATCTATTATGATAGATGCACAATCTGCATCTTCCATCTCTAAATTAACGAAAGAAATATGCTTATAAGCTTCACACATATTACACTCTAGACATTGATTTGGATTAACATAATGTTCTCCTAAATTTTTAATATAATCTTTTAGTTTAAATATATCCTTGCATATATAAAAACAAAATTCTAATTTTCTAATCATTACAACATTCTTTCCAAGGCTTATTTTTACACTTATCACATTTCATTTTCTCATTTTTGGAAAATTATAAATTTTTTCTGATAAAATACACCATGTCTCACACAACTAAAAGCAATGAGATTTTCGGCGACTTCTGTAATTTATACTTTGAGACAAAGAAGGTTTTATACATGCAGCAATCATGCGATTCTAAACATAAAGGATTGTCAGAGAAAGTGTTTGATTCTGACGAAGAGGGAATTAATGATTCGGATGAAGACTTTATCTATCCCAAAACTAAAGGTAACACCGAGGATATTAATAAAACTAAACCCAATTCTAAAGCTAAAACTAAAACCGAAGATCTACACCACAATTAAGTATGAATGTAAAGAATGTCACAGAGAATTTAGAAAAATAACAGCACTAACTACTCACTCATATAGTCATAATCGCAAGTATCTAGAAAACACAAAAAACTTTTATATAAACTCAAGTCAGAACATGGGAGAATTTTATGTTTACTGATAAAGGCGGGAATTAAATTGAAGATATAGATGAAGCTGTTTGAAATATAGATAAAAACTGTTACCAGTATAGAAAAGTTGAGAGTTTTAATTATAACATCACAACGGAGTGTGAGTACAAGTAGAGAACCAAGGAAGAAGTTAAACTTCTAAAATATTCTTCAACACTGACTATATTATTAATAATGCAATCTATGATTATGGTGACTTCAAACAATGGTTAGATTTTGAAAAGGAAAAATGTGAGGGTTATGGCTATGACTTTGGGTTTCTTGGATTAAGATGTGTTCAATTAAAAATTAAACTGACCAAAGCGTCTATTGGTAGTAATATAGATTTATCTCCCGATCTCAAAAACTGTAAACCAATATTAAATATACGCCTTTCCAAATACAGCTGCCATCAACTAACTATTACTGCTTGGCTATATCCCGCTATGGACCACGCAACACGTGAGAGTAAATATGTAAATAATCTAATTGAAGCACGACAACAACATAAAATTGACCTTGCTTATATGATAAAAATAGGAAACTGTACCATATAATATTTGGGTATACACACCTTGTGGTGAGGACACAATAGAATTGTTTAAACCAGTGGATGATTTTGAAAAGAAAGAAAAAATGTCAGAAAATTAGTTTGAGAGAATAGTGGAGTAGAATATTGCTCTAATTAAAAATATAGAAACCTTGTTAGTTCGATAAATAAAATGAACAATAAATTGTTTTACTATGATAGATGCACATATTGGCTTATTTCTCAAATTCAATATTATACGACATACACGAATCTAGCCACTCTTTCAAACCAGAGATTGTTTGTCCGGAGAGAAAGAAAATTACTTTTATAAATGAACATAAACTTCAGATATAAAAAATATTATAACCGCTGATATAGAATGTTGTGTTGTCGTTGTCACAAATAACAGTCGTAAAAGTTGTAATAGCTGAACACATACAAATAAGTGTGGGTTGCATCTGGCAAAGTAGTTTCAAATACTACTTTGGTCTGGATTGTATCAAAAGGCTTGCTAGCGATCTATTAGAAAAAGAAACAGAGAATAATATCAAGCGTGAAGAAAATACGGTAGATAAAATATATCAATATGCCAGTACCACTAGTCGCATATGTGGTGATACATGTAGTAATAAAGTAAGAGATCGCTGCCATGAAAGAGTTAAATATAGAGGACCAGCATGTAAAAGTTGTAATCTAAGACGCAAACAACAAAACTTAATTCCTGTAATATTCCACACTGGATCTCGTTATGATTTCAATCTACTGTGTGGTGAACTTGTTAAACAGAATTATGATAAAAAAAAAGTAGACAACATACCACTAGATGCTGATAAGTTTAAGATGTTTAGTATTGGTTGTCTTAAATTCCTAGATAGTTATAACTTCTTAGCTATGCCTCTAGATCAAATGGCAAAGATATATCATTGCAAAACTAAAACATTATATCTATATGAACACTTTGGCTGAGACTCCTTGGAAACCACGACAAGATCGTACCAAGAAGTTATAGATAATCTAAAAATAGAAGATTTCAAATCCTCACTATCTAATAATTTACCAACATCAAAAGAAGTCAATAACTTTAATAAAGACAGCAGTCATAAAACTGGAAAAGATCTAACTATTGATATAACTAAGTAGATATAACTACTGCATGAAAGAATATGTTAAATTAAGTATGAAATAATTCGATCTCAACCCTCTACACTTTGTAAGTCTCCCAGGGTATGGTTTTGATAGTTGGTTAATGTCAAGTGGTGTCACATGAGACACATTACAAGACAAACAAATGCCAGATGATTTCGTTGAAACCAAGAGAGGTGGTATATGTGGTATAATGGGTGATAGATACTTTAATAGTAAAAATAATAACAACAGTAATAACAGTAATAATAACAATAGTAATAACAATAATAACAGTTCTATATGGTACATAAATGCAAACAACTGTACGGCTATGCAATGATGTAAAATTTACCCTGTAACAAATTCGAGTACTATAGCAGTGTAGATGAAAGGGAAACCACGCTCAGCGTGTATTTAATACTCCAGAGGATAGTGATCGTGGTTACCATAGTTTGTGATATTAAGTGTACTAATAGTTGTAAAGATAGAACAGAGCAACTAGCATTAATGACCAATAAAAGAAAGATAATTGATAATGAATTAGGCTAGAGAGAAAGAGAGAAAGGTAGAGCGAGAACAGAGAAATTAATCTTAGACCAAAACCACAAAACAGAATATATGCTTCATTATAGGATGTTAAAATTTTATGTTAAGATGGGCGTAAAAGAAACTAAAATTCATAGAGTAATTATATTTAAACCAGATTACCTATGTAGAGACTATATTCAGAACAATACTAATAAAGGAGCAATAGCTAAAACTGAAGGGGAAAATGATGTGAGGAAATTAATGAACAACTCACTCAATGAAAAGTGTAAGTAAACCAACATTTTAGAATATAACTAGATATGAGGATTATAGCCAAATTGAAAATACAAAGAAAAAAAAGAATTAGACTCTCCAAAATATGTAGTTGTTACTCAATTAGAATTAGGTAAAATACACATGTATGATGTATTCTATAATTTTCTTCAACCATCTCTCAAATATTTACAACGGCATTATATGGATACTGATGGTTTCGTATTAAGTTTAACTGAAGGTAATGTCGACAATGAATACAAGGACTTAAGTGATCTCGATCACCCAATCAAAACTAATAATAAAGTTCCAGATAAATTCAAACATGAATTGGGAAGTAGAATAATAGAAGAAGTTATAGCCCTGTCACCAAAGACATATAGCTTTAAAGATAACCCAAATAATACTAAAGAAAAAACAATAAAGATTTTTAACAATGCTAAACATGAAGAGTATTATAAGGCAATAATGTACAAAATACAAAGAGCTGTAGATAAATGTATAATAAAAATATTTGGTGATAACATGACAACAAGAAAAACAATAAAGATTAGTCTATACACATTCAATGATAAAAGATTTTATAAATAATATTAAAAGCTATTCTCATGATGAGAATCTATATCCATTCAAAAGAGATCTAGTAAATGAAATTAAGAAAGGGAATACCATGCTTCGCCATACATCATCAGTTGTTAGACAAAGACCAACTAGATGATAATATTCTAGAACTAACCATTAATGATGATAGAAAGTTAATTGAAGCTGCTATTAGATTATATAATGAAATGTGAAGCTATATTTATTTTTCTATATTGTTTTGAAGAAATTTCCTTTATCAGTTTTTCACTATATAAAAAAATGGCTGAGCTAGATAAACTTATAGAAATAAACACTGTAGAAAAACCAATTAGAAGAAGTAGATTAGAAGATAATTAAGACAACAAGAAAATTATGGTGAAATAGAAGAGCTTTTTGATCTTCTAACTAAAACTTTAAGCACTAATAACGAAGCAATTCAAGCCTATAATGAAACATGGCAGGCCCATGCTGAAACAATGCAATCTCTTCAAAACAAAACTTTAGCCGCTTTAGACAGTAATACTAATGCTTTAAAGAGTCTAGGGCAGCAAAAACAAAACAGCTTTCTTGATGAAATAGCCGCTCTCTTAACACCCACACCTTATCCACCTGTAACATTCAGAGATAATAGAGACAAAACATTTGCTTTAGACAATAATATGATTTATATTTTGTTACTAATGGGTAAACAAAGAAATAAACAATTGGAATTAATATGAGTTAATCCAAAATCGAAAAGATTTAAAACAAATGGTATAGATGTATCTCTAGTTCCTGATGGTATAAAAATGAAAGATAAAGTCTATGATTTTTCTAAGGGCTTTGCTATAATAATTACTAGTGAAGATGTAACCCAAAGAAATATAAAAGGTGATGAAAACAAAATAAAACAATTTCTAAGGGATATTGCTTATAAACAAAGCGGAGATACTAAAAGTAATAGATCAAAACTTATAAGAACAATGTTGGCTAGTGTCGTTGAGCCTACTTCTCAGGTTATATCAATACCGACGTCCAGGGAAGATGAATTATATCGACGCGATACTAGTGATTATGAACAAGGGGCAGTAGGAGAAGAAGAAGGAGAGGAAGAAACTGAATACGAGACTGATAAACAAACAGAATCTAGTAGTCATAGCAAAGCGAACCCAATTAACTTAATAGAAAGATTAGAATTAATTATAATAGAAACGAAAGAGGGGCATGATGGATTATATGATGAAACGCTAGATAAAACTATACATTTATTATCAATGATTACTATTAATCAAGAACAACTAGACAATTTTGTTTTTAATTATGGTAAATGAGCAAGCTCACAACTTTGTTGATCAGAGAACCTGCTTTGCAGCTAGATATACCTACAACTACGTCCATAATCAAACAACAAATAACAATTAAAATTAAAAAACAACTCTTAGCTATAGAAGTATTCAGTCCTCAAGTTAGAAAGTTTAGAAGAGAAAGAATAATACCATTACATAATGATAAAACATGGTCGGCCGATTTAATTGATAAGTCTTCCTGAAGTAAATATAACAAAAACAGTAAATTTATTTTTAATGTTATAGATATATTCACAAAATATGCATGGGCTATTCCATTGAAGAATAAATCTGGTTTATCTATAACTAATTGTTTTAAAATAGTATTAGGTGAAAGTAGAAAACCAGAAAAGTTATGGGTAGAGAGAGGTAGTGATTTTTACAATAAAACATTTAAGTTTTTTCTTAAAAAATATGAAACCAAACCATATTCCACTGATAGTGATCTTAAAGCCGTGTTTAGAGAGAGATTTTAGGGAAAATCGTTACACATAAATAATAAACCAATGTTCATCAATGGTGATGTTAATTGGCTGGGTATTTTAAATGATGCTGTTGTAACATATCATAATAATAAACACACAACAATTAAAATGACAACTGTTGATGCTTCTAATAATCCCGAAAAGTTTAAGTACTATGTTGAATCTACCAAAGCAACACCAAAACCAAAACTTAGAGTCGGTGATTATGCAAAGAGTGCTGACAAAAATAACATTTTCTCTGAAGGTTACACTTCTAACTGGAATGCAGAATTATTTAAAGTTAATGAAGTTTTAAAAACACAACCACTAACCTATAAAATGGAACATTTTAATGGTGAGATATAGAAGGATTACTATGAACAGGAACTGTTAAAATCCGAGTTTGATTTTGAATCTAATAAGGTTTTGGAATCATTAATTATAGACCTCCGTTCATCTGCGAAGGAGGTTTTCTGATCCGTGAAACGGCTTCACCGATAAGCCAGAAAGCTGGATAGACCTACGGCAAGCTACGGGGTAGATTCAGTTCTTACTGTAAACAAATACAAAGATGACAAGAAATAGATTTAACCAAGTGATCGGGGAAACCGATTCTCGGATCAACTTCAACAAACAACTTAACACTAAGTAAAGCTCTGGGTTATTACTAGAGGATAATGATAACACTGACATGAAAGATACCTATAAAATTACAAATGTACACCCTCCCATAGTTGAAAAAAATGTTGTTAATAAAGATTATCGTGACAGTAACTCATTATCCTCTTCTAATAAAATCAATATTTTAATTAAAAATATAACTCAACTAAAAAAGTTGACTTTGATAAAGTTACAACTAAAACCTTACAACTAAACAAAATGCAAGTTAATGAAGAACTAATTAATGAGTTTAAAAAATCAAAAAATGAAGTTAAAAATACTGTTAATTTTTGTGATAAAGTAGCTGGTGATACCACCTCTAAGTATAATCAATTAAAACAGGAATTTAATAAAAAAAATCAGAATATTACTAATATTCACCTAGATGACATGTTCACGACTGGTCTAGGAGAATTTAATGAAGTTAATAAAAGACGATATCCGCTCTTGATGAAGCACTTATAAAGAATAAAAAGACAAAAGTACAATATATAATAGCTATATTATTAGAAAGTAAGCTAGTAGTCAACAAAGAACAAGCAAGACTTGAGAAGTATTTTGACTTTAATCATGAAGACATAATGAATAATATTGAGAGTTATTTTACTATATAATTATGACTATGACTATGACTATGACAATGACAATGACAATGACTATGGGGCTTCGCCCATCAGGGAACCTGCTTCGCAGATGTTTCATCAAAACTAAAGCAGAAAAATTTTAGTTAATTAAAATGGAAGAACCTAAACCCAGTTCACCTTTACTTTACCCAAATATCACCTCTTCTCAGAACAATACATCAATGATAAAATCCTAGAAAATATTAAATTCAATAATAATAATAACATTATAAAAGATAGTAGAAATTATTATGAAGCTGAAACTAATAACTATAATAGAAATTTAAGTAGTGGTTAAAGTAACATTAACATAGCTGCGATAACAGAAATACTATTATCATCTATGACAATAACTGCAACATCAACATCAACCGCATTAACAGGCATAGGATTACCTCATTCTATACCAACAGCGTTTGCTACAGCGACTGTTTGTGGTTCTTTTTCAAAAACAATTAATACTAAAATCAGAAACAAAATTATAAAGTAATCTCAAATGTATATTTTAAGTAAACAGTTTAGCGATAAGATTAATAAACTATATACTAAATTAATGAATGATAATGAATTATAGATAATGATGAGAACAATAAATTAGTCAAGGTATATGAAGAATATAAGTAGAACAAGAAAAATAAATTGAGTGTTTTTTTAAACTAAAGTTGATAGTGTTTAGTTATAATTATATATATATATATATATATATATATATATATATATATATATATATATATTTGTATATATATATATATATATATGTGTATGTATATTAATAATAATATTAAAGCTAATATATATAGATAAGATTAAAACTACATCTAATATTAGATGTGGAGTAACATCTAGTACTAGATGAGGACTTAAATCTAGTATTAGATATACATCTATATCTATATCCATATCTAAATCTAAATCTACATCTATATCTACATCTATATATACATCTATATCTACATCTATATATACATCTATAATTAACTGTCTTTTCTTTGTACCTAAATATAACCCTCTACCTATGTGTACTACTGTTATACCTTCACCAGTAGTTGCAAATTTAATTAAATCAGGCGCGGCTAATAAAGCTGCTCTTGGGTTTCTATTTGCAGCTTCACTTCCTATTTTGTTTTTTATTTCTAATGCTTACTGGATTTTTAGCAACTTGCTTTCCAATGTTAACTATTGCTCTGCCAACACTCTTAAAGAAATCTTTCTAACACTCAGCTTCTGTTTTTGCATCACTAACGGCCATTGACTTATTTCTCTAATATTCAACACAATTATCCTTTAACATCTTAGTACCTTTTGAAGTAATGTTATTAGTACCACTATAATGTCCACCACCAACAGAAATTGATTTAGTTTAAAAGTTAATAAAGTTTCTCAAATTTCTATATATAAAAAATAATGGAGGTTAAAAATTATAATCCCTTTGTTGTTAAGCCACCGTCTAAGACTGAGACTAAGCCTAAGCATAAGACTAAACTTGAAGCTAGAGGTTTATCTCTAGCAAATAAAAAAATTAGATATTACTTATACTAAAGGTTTTGTTAAATCTAGTAGGAAATAGTTTAAAGCTATGACAAAAAATAGATATAATTATAACTAAAGTATTAGATTGAACTATAACTATATTATTATTTTTAACTAGAACTATAACCAAAGCATTAGATATAATTAGGATATAATATCAATCATCGTATCACCATCACTATTAACACTAATAACCTTTCTAGTTAATACTAATGCATTACATATAACATCTGCAACTGCAGCACTAAACTTAAAATTAGATTCTATTGGTTGTGGACCTATATGATCATTTTGATATCTAGTATCAAATACATATATTCTATAACTACTTTTGAATGCTCTATGATTTATATATGGTTTAATATCATGAGGTAATCCATTATGATCTTTATTAAAATTATCTCTAACTATAAACCATATCTCTAATATGGTTTATAATTAGAGACAAAATTCAACTCCTCAGGATAAAATTTGCTACCAATCTTACAATAACATTCAGTAACATTCATTATATCAAATGTAGTTGCATCATGAGTTTGTTCATTAACATTATTGTTTTCAAAACCAATTTTTGTGTTTTGTTGTCTTTCCATACCTTTTTTCATACCAAGATTAAATAAGAAATTACTAGCATTGGGTACATTCTTATAAAATGTCTTTCCTTCATAATAACTAAAATAAATATTCTTTCTTTTACTTAAATCCTTCTGCACAATAATTCTATTATCTTCACTAGGATCAATACTAGGTGCACACCATGTTATATCTCTACACACGTACATAATCTTTTTTAAATCATTCACAAAACCAAATAGATCACTCATCTTAACCATCATATACATATGAACTCGTTCCTCACCAGCATGATCACCTTTGAGTTGACTATCTCTATTACATTGATTTCTAACACAACCACTCTCATATTCATCA